>NC_141147.1:80236470-80389439 GCF_053477565.2 Lygodium microphyllum | reverse complement strand
GATTGGGACTAAATGCTAATGCGAGGTGGTGTTTACCATTGATGATAGGATACCTTACCACATGCCAATTGTTTTCAAGAATACCATTAAAAAAATATTAGTAAGTAGGTGGTATGGTGTGTGTGGCAGGAGAGGCCCGTTGATTGGCATGCATTGTGAATTTGGCATATGCATGTAATGAGATAGTCCTTTCTTGTCACAACGTGTGCATGTATGTGTGTGTGTGTATGTGTGCACACATGCACGTGTGCGATAGGAGAGGTTGTTTGACTGGCATGCACAGTGAATTCGAGATATGCGTGCCACAAGAACCGATAAGGCAATCCTCTCGTATCACTCATTGTGCAAAGGTGTATACTCTTCACATGCACGTGTATGGCAAGGGGTCGTTGATTGGCATGTATGTGTGCCATGAGATGGGTTTCTTGCCATGTATTATTTGTATCTTTGAGTATTTGTGTATATGTATTTTGTAGTCACTCGTGAGATATGTGGATTGGCATGTGTCATGTATTCGACATATACATGTCATGATACTTGTCTCCTGATGGGTGTGTGTGTAGGGCTAAAAGGTGCTTGTCAAGTAGGCACTCAGTTGTAAAGTTGGCAAGTGAGTTCCTTTTGATAAGTATGTCACAATTGACTTGGCATTGTGTCGTGAACTTGGCATAGATGTGTCATTTTGATTGTGACACCCTCCCTTCCCCCTTGGGTATAGATGGGCACTTGGTCATGAATTTGGCTAGATAGTGTCCTAATGGGCTATAAATGAATAAATAAGTGATGGGCGTTTGGCCGTGTTTTTGGCTATGTGATGTCATGGACACACTAGTTGTTTGGTGTTGCTTGATGGAATGGGCATTGCTGCATTTAGGTCATACACTCGACCATAAAGTGTCTTTACGTGTGTAGACCTTTAAAACTCTATCAATCTTTTAATGTATTTATGCTTTCATGAAAAAAAAACTTGATGCAATCTATGTTGCATCTTCATTGTTCAATGTCTAAATGATATCATGCAATTTTAACTCAATTGAAGTCTATATACAACACTAGTATAACCCAAGATTGATATCATGTAAAATTTTTTAATAATCAAGGATTGTATATCAAATGTTTATATTCAAGTGATGCAATCTAACTTACCATTGGGAGGTGGGATCTTGGGAGCCATGCTTATACACTTTTTTTCCTTTGTCACACACAAGGGGAAATTTGCCTTGTCAAGATGGCTCTTAATGTTGCCAAAGCACTCCGCATTTACTTGATAGAGGCCATATCATCCATTACAAAAGATAAAATATCATTCATTAATAGCAATGATGTTGCCTTTGTCAACTTTTGCAAATCGAGTATGTATAGCTATGCATGCCTTGTTGCAGCAACAAGGGCTTTCACACTTAGTTACTGATGCAGTCATGGATCCTGAAAAGAACTTGCATCTTTGTCACACATTGCTTGCAAATGCACCTAAGATGCTTGAAGATCTTAGGGAGTTAGCACCATCATTTGTATCAAAAGAGAAGTTGGCCTTGTGGAGTACACTCAACCATAAAGTGTCCTCACATGTGTAGATCTTTAAAACTCCAGCAATATTTTTATGTATTTATGCTTTCATGAGAAAACAACATGATGCAATCTATGTTGCATCTTCATTGTTCAATGTCTTAATGATATCATGCAATTTTAACTCAATTGAAGTCTATATACAACACTAGTATAACCCAAGATTGGTATCATGTATTTTTTTAAATAATCAAGGATTGTATATCAAATGTTTGGGAGCCATGCTTATACACTTTTTTTCCTTTATCACAGACTAGGGGAAATGGCCTTGTCAAGATGGTTCTTAATGTTGCCAAAGCACTCGGAGTTTGCGTGATAGAGGCCATATCATCCAGTACAAAAGATCAAATATCATTCATTAATAGCAACGATGTTGCTTTTGTCAACTTTTGCAATCGAGCATGTATAGCTATGCGTGCCTTATTGTAGCAACAAGGGCATTTGCACTTAGTTACTGATGCAGTCATGGATCCTGAGAAGAACTTGCATCTTTGCCGCACGTTTCTCGAAAATGCACCTAAGATGATTGAAGATCTTTGTAATATTTCTACCGAAAATATATTATGAGGCCATGCGAATTCTCGGCAAAAGACAATGCCAGCATTGGGTCCCGAATGGTATGAACTTAGATATGATGTATCATTATCTCCTTTGGCAAAAACCGGGACTATGAAACCGCATATGTCCCATGAATCCCCTCTTGGGAAGAGGTCATGGGGATAATATTTGAATTGGATAATGGTAAACTTTTTTTATTATTCCCCTTACCCCCTAGCCAATTGTCGTGTTGGAGGGGAGGGGAATATCATGTATGAATAAGCTCCTTGATGGAGCTTGTAGGGGGGAAGAACCCATGCGTAATGACGCGTGGGGGAGGGAGAATCCCCTCCCCTCACCTATTTAAGTTTGTGCCGTGAGCTGGGAGAGGGTACAGGGGGTTCATGCTGTAAATCGTGAGGGATTGTGGAGGATAAGGGAGCCGCCATACTGTCAACGACTGAGAGAGAGGAGGAAGCAATAATTGGTGTCATCATTGCCATGGAGACACTGCCGTCACTGCCGTAGAGGTTGAGGGGATTCTGGCTAGCTGCTGTCCCGAGGGGGGGTCTGTGAGGCTATTGACATTGCCACAAAGAGTGGAGGGAGGAGTCGTCTACTGGTCGCTGCCGTGGAGAAGAAGAAGGGCGTGAAGCCGCGCTGCCGTCGTCCGTTCGCCTGCGCCGCCTCTAAATCCCAAACGCCACGTATTTCTTTTTAGAAGCTTTAGAAGCTTCTAATGGGGGGGAGGGCTCCTTAATCCCCTTTTTTCCCTCCCACACAAAATTCCCTCCTAAAGGGCTCTTTAAGCCCCTTTTCCCCCCCACATAACATCCCCTTTTTAAAGGGCTTATACACCCCTTGCTTCCCTTTTTCCCATGGGGTCTCGGCAGACCTTGAAAAAGGCCATTAAGCCTTTTCCTATGGCTTTACTAAGCCTCACCCTCAAAAGGTTTTAAAACCCCCTCCCCGGGATTTAAAACCCTCCCCATGGGTTTTCCCAACCCCGAAATTCAAAGGTCTTAATCCTTCCTTGTGGGCCTTCTTCAAAGACTTTCCCGTGGAGTCCCGTCCAAAGCCTTAAAAAAACCCCATCAAGCCCTTTTCCCCTCTTGAAATTCCTATAATCTCCCAATTAGCCCAAGTGCTAAAACCCTTCCCATGCAGACAATTTGCACCCCGAAGCTTCTACAAAGAAAGGAGAAATTTATAAGTTCCATCTCTAAGGTTCATTTTCGAAGGACGGTGGAATCACAAAGGAAGTTTCGCGTGCAAAGGAGATGGACAAGATCATGAAACCGCATCCAAAACGGAAAGGCCGCATTCGTGATGACTCCTAAGAAAGCACAAGGCGCAACCACAAGAGCATCATCTCCTAACATCCATGTGGACATTTCACCACAAGTCCAGGTTTTTCTTCCTAATTTTTATTTACGTCATTATAATTCAATCGTGCGTGGAAAATATTTGGAGATAGGATGCATTTTTTGTCTTAAATACCTTGGGTTAATTTAAAAGAAATAGCTCACGATGAAAGAATTCGGTCATTAGTATATTTTTCAATAAAACAAACAAAATAAAGCAAGCATAAGATTTCTATGCATTTCTAGCAAGTGGCTTTATGCATTAAGTAGATTGATTAATGCCCATCTTTACAAAACGGAATTATGATAGTGCACTTCGATTAGGTGGGAGTATAAATTGCATGTCGCATTATTAGGACATATTGTCTTCGCAATAAGTCATTATGGAAAGTGCTAATAATCCGTAGGAAATTGCAAGGCATGAAATGGTTCTTGAGCTGCATAACTCTAGTCAATTAGTATAAATATCGTTTCAACTACGTAATTGTTAGAAAAGGCTGCATGGTTCAAACAAAAAAAAAAACCCTAAAGTTTAGAAGCATGAATGCATGTTATAAAGAGATCAAATGGAATTATGCTATAACTTATCATATGTTTTGATTTTAGTCCAAAAACTTAGGGTTGTAATTCAATTTACACATAGGCAATGAATCATATGGTTACGAAAATGGTAACGTAATTATCTTCAAGAATAGACAAGTTGGTTTAAACCTAAACAACCTGAGGAAAGTGCAGAGGATGTGGCCATGGGTCCGTCCTACAGATGGGTGGTCTCGGTTGGCCGGGAACTTTTCTCAATCAAGATGGACAGCAGGAAGACCATTCAAAGAACACGAACAGCAAGAGCGTTGACCTAGAGTCTAAGTTATAAATGATCCCGATTTACGCTGTTTTAGGGGAATGGAATGGGACTATGCCTTAGGGCAGAGAGGTTGAGCTTTGCATCCCTCTCGTTTCCCATTCTCCTTGAACCAAGTGCAGCGTGAATCCGCTTCGGACCTAGTAGTTCTGCGTAAAGTAGTTCGCTCGGGTTCGATGCTAGTTGCCATTAGAAAATGACCAATAGGGAAAATCCTAATTCAGGTCGGTCCTAAGTGGGAACGGCCGAAATGCTTCCGCTACGTGGTAGACGCGGAAAGTCCTAGATCGCAAACCCCGTAACATTCCATGGGAGTGTCGGGCAGAGCTTTCTAGACATCCTTTTCGATGGACTGCTAAGACGTGTCATGAAGATAAGAGGTGGACACATTACAATTGGTATCAGAGCCAACCAAAAAAGGATTTGTTTTTATGAAACCTTAAAATGATGATGTAAAGCAAATGTTGCTGTTCCAAACATTTCCTTACTTTCAATGCTGTCTTGCAGAATTACGAATCATGGAACATGTTCTTAGTGTTCCGAGTCATGTTTATGACTGCGATGCATTCCCCAGATTATTAACAAAGGGTTGGGATGATGAACATCCTAGAGCATATTTATAATCCATCGCCTTTGTGCATGGAACGAAGATGGACGGGTACCTCACGAATCTACTGTATAGCTACCCATCGGTTTGCATATCTTCAGACCACCAACCTAAAGAGGATCAAGTGGTTGGAGGGCCTGAAAGTCGTGAAGCTTTTCATTTTTGTGGAAGCTCACGTAAACTCAACTTTGCATATTCGTGGTCGGAGGGTTGAGCTAAACTCATATGTATATGAGGAAGTGACCCATGTAATCCCCATCGACAAGATCAAGGTGTTGGGGCACCATGAGAAAATTGGGTTCCAAAGGAAAGGATACCCTGATATTCCAATGACTTACCGATTCTTGAAGATCCATGACCCGAAACCATACTATTATCCAGTTCCTGTAGATAAATGTAATACAACATTATTCTCCCCAAACTAAATGTAAACAGTTGATCTATCATCTCTGGAAATGTTGTATTCCGAAAGGGCTATGCCCATATAAATACAATAAGACTTCCTTTTATCAAATGTATGTTTGTTCATGAGAATTAATAAGAAGTTAAGTGGTTAGATTGCTTGGTTGATAGCTCAAATGGAGATGAAATATAAATCGTAACGATTGACGAGTAATAACGTTAAGAAACCTTTATCCAGGCACAACCCCAGGTACAGATCCCAATTCGCCTCCTACAACAAGTACTGTTGTAATCCAGGAGAAGAAGTTTCTTCTCAAGAAGATTAAGCCGCCCGAATTCGATGGGAGAGGTAGATCCGTCCAAGCAGATGCTGAAATTTGGATTGAATCCATGGAGGATTACTTCAAAGCAACCAGTAGTACTGCACCCGCCAAAACCAGGCTATGCTTGCCAAGCTAAAGCTCACCGGTGAAGCCAGGCTTTGGTGGAAGCAATGGTGCAGAGATCAAGGGATCGTGGAAGGATCCGTTACCTAGGAGAAGCTGAACGAAGCCATGCAGGGAAGATACTTACCACCTACATATTGCACACAGAAAATGAATGAGTTCTATGAGCTAACACAGCTGGGACTCACTCTTGACGCATACTATTCTAAATTCGTCTCACTTCTTAAGTATGCGCCACAGATGGACATGACACAGCAGGTGTCAAAATTTTGTGCTGGTTTAAATCCACCAGTGAATACCCATCTCGAATCTATGCGCCCATCAGATCTTTAGGACGCACTCATTCAAGCTGCGCCTATAATTCAAGAGGTGTAGGCTAGACCAAGAGGTAACAAAACTTGGTCTTATAATGACCCGAACAAAGGAGCATTCAGGCCTCAAATGAAGAGAGTTCAAGGTCAGAATCAGGGACAAAGAAAGAAAGCAAGAACTAACAATGTCAACAACTTTGTTCCTACTCAAAACAATGGCCAGAACCTCCGTTGTTTCCACTGCAATGAGCTCGGTCACTTCAAGAGGCAATGTCCCAAGCTTGGAGGGGGACATCGCCAAGCACCTTTCCAAGGAACGGGCCGTGGTCAAGGAGCTGCTACCCGAGGCAGAGGAAGAACCGCTTGCGTTGCCAATATGCAAATGTGCGAAGAAGAAGAAGATCCGACCATGGAAGCAGAGTTTGAAAGGGCGACAGTTCATGCTGCTCTTCACAAGAAAGGGCCGAATCGCCAGTTTTCGGTGATTCAGACACCATCGAACTATCAAGGTAAAGGTTTCAAGACTTTGATTGATTGTGGTAGTACACATTTCTTTATCTCACCAGCTTGTGCAAAAAGATTAGGAATAGCCACAATAGAAGCACCTATTTTGCTTGTGGAATTGGCAAATGGTCATGAGGTTACTTGTACCAGGCAAACTGCTAAGGTGGACTTTTTTTTGGGAGGAAAGACGACTTCGGTCAAATTCAGAGTCATGAATTTAGGTATCCATGAGTGTCTACTCGGAATGGATTGGCTTAAACCTAATGATGCCCCCATTCATTATGGAAAAGGCCAAATTTCCTTTCGAAACTTTGAAGGGGATTTAGTCACAATGCAAGGAGAGGCTAGAAATCCAAAAATCCAATTGGCCAAAGCATCTTGGATTATAAAGGGAGTCAGAAAGGGACTACCTGTCTACTTGATTAAGCTCAACAAGTTAGATCAAAAGCAGGAGTCTAGCGAAGGACCTTCTTGGCTAAAGGAATATGCGGATGTATTTCTTGAAGAGTTGACGGAACTCTCGCCTCAAAGAGAAGTGGATCATGAGATCAAGCTAGTACCAGGAGCTGCGCCAATTGCAAAGAGACCTTATAGAATGTCCATCCCAGAAGCAATTGAGCTGAAGGAACAACTAAGCAACTACTAGATCAAGGCTACATCCTGTTGAAAGAGGGGAGAGAGAGACAGGGATGGAGCTAACAAAGAACCATTAGGTTCTTCTCCTTTTCTTTCATTATTCAACACTAGAGTAATACCCACACTACAAAGAGTAACCTAGTGTAAGTGTACCTAGACTGACTAACTCATTGACTAACTCTAGTCAGGTCACCGACTAGCTAAACCGACTTATTCAATGTAGTCACATGCAGACAACTGCACACTAGCTGTCACAGATGTCGGTCATACATAAAGACGGACATACGGGAGAGCTTCACTTCTAACACTCCCCCTCAAGCTCAAGACAGCATCTGCACACCAAGTAGCTATCTAAAACCACAAAACTTATCTTTACCCAGAGACTTGGTAAAGATATCTGCAACTTGCTCATCAGTCCTCACATGCATGAGATCAACCTTTCCTGCAAGAACCATCTCTCGAATGAAGTGGTAGTGTACCTCTATGTGTTTTGTCCTGGCATGGTAAACTAGATTCATGGCCAGGAGTACACTACTAAGATTGTCGCATAACAGTGTCACTGGAGCATCAACCTGTATATCCAAGTCAGCCAATAAGCTTGAGCAGCCATGCAATCTCACATGCTGCCAATGCAGCTCCCCTGTACTCAACCTCAGTACTGGATAAAGCAACCGTAGGCTGCTTCTTGCTGCTCCAGCTGATCATGCTGCTACCAAAGCCAAAAGCATAGCCACTCATAGACCGTCTATCAAATGAGCATCCTGCCCAATTTTCATCTGTGTATCCAATCAGTGTCAAGGGCTTATCTCTGACATAGAACAGCCCATAGTCTACAGTGGACTTAACATACCTCATGATGTGTCTAACTGCATCCAAGTGCGGCTTCCTCGGCTTCTGCATAAAGTGGCTTATCAGCCCTACAACATAGCTCAAGTCAGGCCTAGTGATGGTTAAGTAAATCAGACTGCCAACCATCTGCCTGTACATAGTCACATCTTCAACTTCAGCCCTAGTGTTCATGTCTAGCTTTACATTCTGATCCAGAGGTGTATCCAGTGGTTTGCATTCAGCCATGCCATACTTCTTAAGCAGTTCCATGGCATAGTGCTTTTGTATCAGCCATAAACCATTTTCAACTGGTACAACCTCAATGCCCAAGAAATAGTTCAGATCTCCCAAATCTTTCATGTCAAATTCAAATTTCAGCATCTTCATTGCATGCTGAATTCCCATGTCATTATCTCGAGTAATTATCAGGTCATCAACATATACAACCAGCACTACCAAGCCACTGTCAATCTTCTTTGTGAACAGGCTGTGATCAGCCCTACGAACAACAAATCCAAGGCTCTGCAAGTAGCTGTTGATCCCAGCATGCCAGGCTCTCAGAGCCTGCTTCAGCCCATACAGTGCCTTTTTCAGCCTGCACACATAATGCTGAAAATCAGGGTGCTCATACCCTTCCGGTTGAACCATATATATATCCTCTACTAAATTATCGTTGAGGAATGCATTCTTGACATCCATCTACTGCAATTTCCAGCCTTTTGCAGTAGCCAAGGCAATTACTATACGTATGGTTTTCATCTTTGCAACCGGGCTGAATGTTTCATCATAATCCAATCCATACTGTTGAGCATATCCTTTAGCAACCAGCCTGGCTTTGTATCTTTCCACACTGCCATCAGACTTACATTTGATTTTATAGACCCATTTGCAGCCAATGGTCTTTTTCCCATCAGGCAGTGGCATCAGATCCCAAGTCTGATTTTCAGCCAAGGCATTCATCTCTTCATCCATAGCATTGCATCAATTTTCATCCTTTACTGCTTTAGCATAAGTACCTGGTTCTTTGATCTCCATCACTTTTGTCATGTAAGCATAGTGCTTTGTAGCATAACCAGTGTATGTAAACTTGTCAATAGGTCTCCTGATCCTCTATGATCTCCTGAGCTGTGGCTCACTTTGAGATTGCCTCTCATGAGGCGGCACATAACGGCTCTCCCTAGCACCTGGCGTCATAACAGATGGAATCCCCAGTTTGCTGTCTAAGCTGTCATTGCTCGATGACTCATAGCCTGCTATGAGTGGTCCTATCACATCCTCAAAAACCTTTTCTTTTCCTTTTCCCTTGTCATTTCTCCCCCTCACTGACATGTCAGTGTCAGTGGATGTAGAATTACGGTTTCGTAATTCTACGTCCCACTGACATTGATGCCAGGAGGCATATTCCACGGTGGATTCCATGAGGTTTTACGGTGGATTCTGTAAACTTAGATGACCGGGGCTCATACACAAAGAGGATTCTTTGTGCGAGAAGTTGATGGGGACACCTGTCCTTTTCGGGCGTTTCATTAATTTAGTGTGTACGTGGGTGATTCCATAGCAGGTGATTCCGCAAAATGCATATTAAATTAATAAACGTTTATGAGTTTAGAGTGCGCACTCGTAATAAATTAAGGTTAGGATTTATTTCTAACCAGTTGATTTATTTATGTAGCTGAAGACTGCTAGGTATTCACTTTTGTCGGTTTAATTGTATTATTTTACTAACGATTGTGAATGCTTCAGTTGATGTGTAGAGATAGCAGCAGTGGCGGAGGAAAGAATTGGAGTCTAGCGAGTATTCGACCTTTGGATTATATTTTGATAGGCGCCACGCCTATATTTTGTTATGTCTATTGAGACATCGATTATTGATTATTATTTTGTATGCGCCTATGCGCACGGATATGTTATTTCTATTAGGACATTGAGATTGGGTGTGCCAGACTCTATGGGCACCGTCCATTAACTTTATTTCCTATTTTTGTAGAAAGCAAACTCAAAAGCTAAAAGCTTGTCATATTTTTGTAAATTGGGCTATTATTGAGCATGAAGATTGAAATATACATAAAATACATGCTTTGTGAAGCGCTCACACAAGGCATGGGGGAGATTGAACCCAATTGGTCTCTTGCTTCTTGTCATTCATGCTTTTACATTGTTTTTTGTGCAAAAATGTAGAGTTCATTATTCTTGGGGACCTTCCGGGATTCACTACGTGAGCATACTGCGACCGATCTGTGCACCAGTGGTATCAGAGCGGAGCTGAGATCAAGAGCTTCCAATCGCTACCAATCTCGGGCGAAGGCAGAGCTCCAGGAACGATCGGGCTCTACAGTCAATCTTGTCGCGAACCGTCGATACAAGGAGACTTCTGGCGATCAAGAACCCCTGTTTCTACTGTCAGATCGCGAAGGACCAGGCTGTATAGGCGGAGGACCACGCATCCATCTCCTTCATCAAGTCGTGGTTATACAGTGAGAAAGCAAAAATTTCATCTCTTATTTCTCATAAGTTTAAGCTTAAGTTAAGCTTAGAAGAAGCTTAAGAAGCTTAATAAGCTTCAAATTTCACATCGAGCTATCAGAGGAGGCCCCCGTTTTTCGCGCCGTCACGGAAAACGGCTCTCCTTCCCCCCCCCCCCCCCCCGAAATTTGACGACCTGCTGTTTAAGCTCTTAAGCTTAATCTCCTAAGTCAAGCTAAGCTTTCTGCAAGTCACACAGGGCAACAAAGTCACTAAACTCCGGGTCCTGCGCATCAGAAGTCAAGTTTTGCAAGTCGACTGGAATCAAGTCCTGCAAGTTCCTCAAGTCGGCCTAAGTTCTGCAAGTCAGCAACTCTGCAAGTTGGCTAAGTCTGCAACTCTACAAGTCAGACTAGTCAACTGGAGTCAGAACTGACTAGTGCTCAAAACTCCTAGAAGGCTTGTTCCTACGCAAAAACTCTGAACTGGAAAGTTGTTCGTGGCAAGGTGTTCTACCTATCTACAGGTTCGCTGAAGTATTTTCAGCAAACGAAGACGGAAATATTGCAGATTTTTTAAAAATTGAGAAAGAAATACCCAAAAATGCATAGCCTTGTAACCCCGAATTTGAGCTACGCTCATTCCGCTAACCTGATTTTGAGTGAGAAAGGTTTATTGAGTTTTAAGGATGACGACCCCACATATGGATGATCCTATGACTGAAGACGACCTACCTGAGCCTACCATGGAACAAAAGCTGGATCTAATCATGTTACAATTGGAAGAAGAGCGAAGGGCTAGGCAAGCATTGCAAGCACAATTGACAAAACTACAAAGAGCGTCCACTGACAAAGAAGAACCTCAAGCTGAAGATTTGATTCGGCGTACCATCGACGCCACTCTTGAAGCACAAACCATTCGCAAGGAATCCAAGATAAGTAAACGAAGTTTCAAATTTCGCATTTTCAATGGCATACGAGAAGGAAAGACTGTTTTATCATTCATTAGCCAGTTTGATGACTATTTCCATGAGGAAACTTATCCAGAAAAAGATAAAATCAAGTGTATTACTAATCATCTGATAGACAGAGCATCACTTTGGTGGACTGTAGTACGCAAGAGCATAGAATGTCCTGCTACTTGGGAAGATTTCAAGAAGAAGTTCATGCAGAATTTCCTTCCACCGCAATTTCATGAGAAGGCTATCAAACAATGGGATTTACTTCAACAACGGGATCGTGAGCCTATTCCACAGTATACAGAGCGTTTTTGGAATGCACTCCTACAGCTACGCATGCTTGAAGACGTATCAGAGACGACACATAAGTGGAAGTATATGTCTGGACTTCTTGGACATTACTACGCTGAAGTGAACATGTTCAAGCCTGCTACCCTTGAAGACGCCATCTCACTAGCTCACGACACTGAAGATAAGTTACGCGGAAGAGACAGACGACCACAGCAATTCCAAGCCAATGGTAATTATGGATCTAAACAATTCAATTCCAATTTTAGAAGGTTTAATCCAGGTCGTTTCTCATCACCATCTTTCCGCAAGAATTGGGCTAAACCACCTGCATTACCATCCAATGTCAATCCAAATCCAAAGCCTATTCCATAAGCAAATCCAAATGTACCCAGACTTCCAGCCATTGCAAATAATGTAACCAAAGCCAAGCCAATAGTATGCTATAAGTGTCACCAGCCAGGGCATCTCGCAGCAAATTGTCATTCAAAGAAGCCACTAGCACATATCAACTATCTTGGAGCCATGGACGAAGACGAGCATGAGGATATGCCTGATTTCACTGAAGATGAGGATGATACTACTACTACTTCCGACACTTTACCAGGTATGCCTACTCCACATTCATTGTTGACTATGAAATGTTTGGTGCATGGAAACGAAAGAACTATCTTGCATGATGACGGTAGTACTCATGACTTTATTTCAGCAAAATTGGTAAAGGAATTGAAATTACATACAGTACCTACGCATTATCGCATAAAAGCTACATTTTTAGGCACTAGGTACAATGGCACACAAGAAGTTCAAGATTTAGAGATTCAAATTGGTTCATATATTGAAAGAAGAAATTTCTTAGTTGTCCCATTACAGTCAAGCGACATTATTTTAGGAATGCCTTGGAGACACCAGCATAACCCAAATATAGATTATTCCACACACACAATGAATATTAATTTTCAAGGAAAATCTATTACATTATATGGTATGCATGCATCTAGTATTTTTCCACTGCTTTCGCATACTCAAGCAAAACGTGCACTACGCAAGAGTACTAAATCATATCTCATTTGGGTGAATGAATTGCATGCAAAGGAAAATCATATGCACCCTAGGCATAAGGAATTTCTTGCATATTTTAAGGACTGTTTTGCAGAAGACCTACCACCAGGTTTACCACCTTCACGTCCAGAAGACCATAAGATTGATTTAATCCCTGGCACACAACCATCTTGCAAAGCACCATAGAGGCACAATCAAATAGAGCAAAAAGAAATCCAGAGTCAAGTTGAAGAATTACTAAATAGAGGCTTAATTCGACCTAGCAGTTCTCCATTCGGCGCACATGTACTCTTAGTCAAGAAAAAGAATAATACCTATCGTATGTGTATTGACTACCGAGCATTAAATAAAATCACTGTAAATAATAGGTATCCTATACTTAGAGTTGATGACCTTATGGACAAACTGCAAGGATCTTCTATATTTAGTAAAATTGACCTTAAGTCTGGATATCATCAGGTGAGGCTAGATAGATCCGACATATTTAAGACTGCATTCAGAACACAGTTTGGCCATTACGAATTCTTAGTCATGCCATTCGGATTGACTAATGCACCTACTACTTTCAGTAGAATGATGAACCGTATCTTTTTGAAATATCAATATTGTGTGATTGTTTTCTTTGATGATATTTTGGTGTTTAGTCAAAGTGAAAAAGAGCATTATGAGCATTTATCATTAGTTTTTCAATTACTGAAAGAAAATCAATTGTTTGCAAATCCTGAAAAGAGTGAATTCTTTAAGACAGAAATAGAATATTTAGGTCATATTGTATCAAAAGAAGGAATTAAAGTTGATCCTAAGAAAATTGATGCAATATTGCATTGGCCTGTTCCTAAAAATGTGCATGAATTACGCTCATTCCTTGGTCTTGCTAGTTTCTATAGGAAGTTTGTACGTAATTTTTCATTACTTGCTTTACCATTAACCAAACTTCTTAAGAAAGGAATTGTTTATCAATGGACTGAAACTTAGCAGAAATCTTTTGACTTACTGAAACGTGCATTAACCAATGCCCCTGTTCTACAGTTGCCTGACTTTAATAGACCATTCTTTCTAGTTGTGACTGATGCTAGCGGATCAGGAATAGGAGCCGTACTGATGCAAGACAATCATCCAATAGCATATTCTAGTTCTAAGCTGAAACCCTCTGAGCTGAAATATTCCACTTATGACAAAGAACTATTAGCAGTTGTACAAGCATTAAAACAGTGGAAACACTACTTAATGGGTTTAGAATTCATGATAAAGACCGACTAGCAAAGCATTAGACATCTACTTAGCCAACCCCAAATTTCTGACCGTCATATCAAATGGGCTTCCTTCATTCAAAGCTTTCATCCTATCATTCAATACCAACCTGGAAAAGAAAATGTAGTTGCTGATGCATTGAGTATAAGACCTGCAATTCATAATATTTCTGTCATATCTTTTGATTCTTTGATTGCTATGAAAGATACATATTACCAGGATATTACTTTTTATTCTGATTGGCAAAAATTAGTTCAAAATAATTTCATTCCTGTTGATTCATTGTCATATAATGATGGATTTATGTTTTTTGAAAAGAGACTGTGTGCTACTATTCCATTCCGATCTTTTGTTTTGAATGAAATTCATTGTCCCCCATATCAAGGTCATAGAGGTATTATATCTACATTACGCATGTTAACTGAAGATTTTTATTGGCCGCATATGGATGCAGATGTATCTAATTTCGTTTCTGAATGTTTGATTTGTCAAAGAATAAAGAGACATCATGGTAAACAGTATGGATTACTAATGCCTTTGTCTATTCCATCTAAACCTTGGGAACATATTTCTATGGATTTCATTACTGGTTTACCAAATACTAAATCTAACCATGACATGATTTGGAAAATTGTAGATAGATTTAGTAAGCAAGCATATTTCATTCCATGTAAGAAAACTTTAACAGCATCACAAGCAGCACAGTTATTTTTGAAAACTGTTTTTACTAACCATGGATTGCCAAAAGTGATTATTTCAGATTGTGATTCTAGATTTTGTAACAATTTTTGGATAACACTGTTTGCAAATCTAGGCACAAAGATTGATTTCTCATCTGCATTTCATCCAGAAACAAATGGACAAACAGAAGCCACAAACAGTACCATTTTAGATCTTTTACGTGCATATACTATCTCTAAACCTCAGACATGGGACACTCATTTGCATTTATTATAGTTTGCATATAACAATACACCGCACACATCTACAAAGAAAGCACCTTTTGAAGTCATTTATGGATATAGATTATCTACACATGTTGCATCTTTGTCTAATAGAATTCAGAGTGCTGATGATATTGCTACTATGCATAATAATATTTTTGATGAGGTTAAGGATATGATTGCTAAAGCCCAACAATCATATACCAAACAAGCCAACAAGAAAAGACAAGCCATGAATTTCAAAGTTGATGATTATGTTTGGCTTAGAATAGAAAAACGTAGACTGCAAAGTGTAGATAGACATCCAGTTGTCAAATTAGCTCCTAGATTCTATGGACCATTTAGAATTATTCATAAGATTAATGATAATGCATTCAAGTTAGAATTGCCATCTCATTGGAAAATTCACAATACATTTCACATTAGTTTATTGAGACCATTTAGAGGCCAATTACCTATCCACCCTGTTTATGAAAACCCACCTTTATTAGAGGAAGAGACTGAAATACTTGAACCAGAAGCCATCATAGACACTGACTACATGACCACTAGAACTGGCCGAAGGTATTCTAGATATCTAGTAAAATTTAAGAACCATCCTGTAGAGGAAGCACAATGGATGCACGCTAGAGACTTCAATGCTTTCCCCACTCTGTTAGCTCCACATTGAGCTAAAAGCAATTGAGGTCAATTGCTATCCCACCCCGAGGGTATGATGCCAGGAGGCATATTCCACGGTGGATTCCGTGAGGTTTTACGGTGGATTCCGTAAACTTAGATGACCGGGGCTCATACACAAAGAGGATTCTTTGTGCGAGAAGTTGATGGGGACACCTGTCCTTTTCGGGCATTTCATTAATTTAGTGTGTACGTGGGTGATTCCATAGCGGGTGATTCCGCAAAATGCATATTAAATTAATAAACGTTTATGAGTTTAGAGTGCGCACTCATAATAAATTAAGGTTAGGATTTATTTCTAACCAGTTGATTTATTTATGTAGCTGAAGACTGCTAGGTATTCACTTTTGTCGGTTTAATTGTATTATTTTACTAATGATTGTGAATGCTTCAGTTGATGTGTAGAGATAGCAGCGGTGGCGGAGGAAAGCATTGGAGTCTAGCGAGTATTCGACCTTTGGATTATATTTTGATAGGCGCCACGCCTATATTTTGTTATGTCTATTGAGACATCGATTATTGATTATTATTTTGTATGCGCCTATGCGCACGGATATGTTATTTCTATTAGGACATTGAGATTGGGTGTGCCAGACTCTATGGGCACCGTCCATTAGCTTTATTTCCTATTTTTGTAGAAAGCAAACTCAAAAGCTAAAAGCTTGTCATATTTTTGTAAATTGGGCTATTATTGAGCATGAAGATTGAAATATACATAAAATACATGCTTTGTGAAGCGCTCACACAAGGCATGGGGGAGATTGAACCCAATTGGTCTCTTGCTTCTTGTCGTTCATGCTTTTACATTGTTTTTTGTGCAAAAAGGTAGAGTTCATTGTTCTTGGGGACCTTCCGGGATTCACTACGTGAGCATACTGCGACTGATCTGCGCACCAGACATAGAATTACGGTTCCGTAATTCTATGTTAGTGTCAGTGGATGTAGAATTACGGTTCCGTAAGCGTCCTGACCAAGGACTCACTGCGGAAGATACATCTGCTGTCTGACCACTCATAGAAGTACTCTCTGCAGGAGTATTTTCAGCATGATTCATACTAGGTGCTCCATCAGTAGGCACCACAATCGGATTCCCATACCACGATGCTAACTCATCAAAGACTACATCTCTGCTAATGAGTGTCTCATGCATAGAAGGTACATAACACTTGTATGCTTTCCATTCCTGTGCATATCCCAAAAATACACTCTTCACAGCCTTAGGATCCAATTTCTTCCTCTTCTCATCCGGTATATGCACATATGCAATACATCCAAGGACTTTCAAGTGCCTGATGTCAGGTCTATGACCATACAGTTTCTCATAAGGGGTGACTGCATGTATTCCTATTGTAGGAGTGCGATTCAGCACATAAACTGCAGTCATTACTGCTTCAGCCCAATAGGCATTAGGCAAACACTTCTCATTTAGCATAGCTCTTGCTGACTACATTAAGACTTTGTTCTTCCATTTTGCAACACCGTTCTGCTGCGGTGTATAGCTACATGTGAGCTGCCTTCTGATCCCATACTTGGCAAGATATCTGTCAAATTCTTTGGATACATATTCACCTCCTCCATCTGATCTCAAGCATGATATGTAGCAGCTAAGTTCATTTTCAACATGTTTTTTAAAATCTCTAAAGACTTCAAACACCTCATCTTTATGCTTCAAAATGTACAGCCAAGTGTACATGCTGAAATCATCAATAAATGAGATATAGTACCGTGCACCTCCAAAGGACGCATTATGCGACGGTCCCCAGACATCAGAGTGTACCAATTGCAAAGGCCTAGTGCTGTTTTGTACATGTCTCATGAAAGGAAATCATGCCTGCTTTCCAAACTGACATGCAGGACACACATGCCCAAAGTCATTATACTTGAATTTCGGTAATCCAAGTACGACTACCTTCTGCTACATGGATTTCAGCTTCTGTACATTTACATGTCCAATTCTCTTGTGCCAAATCTCTACAACAAATTCTTTGTTATGGTCGGTACATGTAAGACATCATGCAGGCCTTTCTTCTTGCCATTTGGCATCATCAATGGAACAATCCCTTTATGCTTTATGTCATGTTGGATGTCATCCCCAGTACATACATGACCATGTGTACCTACAACCATCTCATCAAACTACTCTCCTTGCGGAGTCATGTGGTTTGACGCACGAGAGTCAATGTACCACCTGTCATCTCTGTTCTGCCTTGACGCAGTCTTGGACACATGTTGCATGGCAAAGAGTCTATCAACCTGATCATCCTGACCACCACTAGAGGATGCATAATGCCCATGCTGTTTTCCTTTTGCCTTCATGTCATTCTACTTTTTGTAACATTCCTTCGCTATGTGCCCATACCTGCCACAATAATGGCAATCTTTGTCCCTGTCGGACTGATCAGAAGACTACCAAGATCCAGATCCACCTCCTCTTCCTTGAGGTGATCTCCTCTTGCCTCTAAAACCACTAGATCCTCGCTGGCCCTGTGTATTGGCACCATGCCAATTTCCCTGCTACTGCTACTGTCCATAGGCATTACGAGTGTCCCACGACCTCGATATGAACCACGGCCTCTGCCTCCTCTGCCATGCTGGCTAGAGTATAACACAGTGTCTCTGCTCTGAGAGGCACTGGAACCTGTATTTAGGCCAAGTTTGACCTCCTCATGTAGCAACAATGCAACCAGTTCTTCCCAGTCAGGGGGATCTGCTCTAATTGAGATGGAAGTGTCAAATGCTTTGTATTCTTTCCCTAAACCATTCAATGCAACAGCAATCATATCGTCTTCTGATACCCTTGAACCAATGGTAGCTAACTGATCAGCTATGGTCTTGATCTCCGTGGTATGCACCTGGATGCTCCTGCAATTTCTAGACATATTATTGAACTGCGGTTTCAACTAGATCTTCCGTGCATGTGTCATGGTTCCATAATTTCTCATCAGTATATCCCAAGCATCCTTTGGAGACTCACAGCCAGTGATTTGAATAGCCATAGCATCGGATATACATAGTGAAAACCAATGCAGTACCTTAGTCCATAACCTGTGAGGTCTCTTCTGTTCATTTGTTGCATTTGCTTCAGGCAATTCAAGAGCTGCTTCATCTCCTGTGCATAACTCCCAATATCCTTTGCCAACCAGAAAATTTTTCATTTTGAATTTCCATAATGCAAAGTTTTTGTTGTCTAGCTTTTCTCCAACTATTTGCGTGATATTATCAGTCCCATGTGCATTAGCCATGATGCAATAGACTGCATGTCAAATGCCTGACTCCCTGCAAGTCAATAAATCTGACTGACTAAGTTCAGTCCACTACAGTTGATGACAATTTTTTGCAATTAATTGCAGTAAAAAACCAGTAAATTTCAGCCCAATATCAGCCCAAAATAGTCCACAATCAAGTGGTCCAACTCGTAGAAATAACTGTCAATACAGATGCCGTGTACTTGCTTTAGATTGAACTCCTGCAAATCCACTGCCAGGGTCCAAAAACATGTAGTCTAAACCTGTAAACTGTGATTAACAGCAGCACTTTCAATGCCAAAACAACATGCACACATGTCATATATGTCCCAAGTCTTCTTAGATGACTGCAAGTACATATGTCACTCCAGACATGAGCATAGAAGCACGAAACAGTGCATAATCAGCAAGTACAAGTGTCAACAGTTTTGTTTGCAAGTTGCAGTCAACCAAAAAACAGCATAACCAGCTTCAAACCGCTTCAAACTGTCTTCAAACCAAACTATACATTTGCTCTAGTATGACAAGGTCAATGCATGACTATGTAGTGACCATAGACTGTCTGTCTCTAATGAGCAAAGTCATACATTACTTCTGCAATTTGTATTCAACCAAAAAAACAAGATTGCATTTGCTTCAGCTCCAAAAATTTCAGCATTCAATAGCACTTAATGCTTTTCTCAACCCAGGAACATTCTGACATACATATGTCAGTACATACATCTCATAGATGTCACCAAATGTCACACTATGCTTCAGTAAAGAACAAATGCTTGCTATCCATGTTAAATGACAGTTTTCAGCTTGTTTGAAATGCTCCACATCTAAGTATTTCAGTTACCAAAATCAGCTTCTTGCAGTGGATCACAATAGGTACATATGACCTCTAGCATATACCTATGCTCCAAGAGTGCTTCTGGGCTTGTCAGAGAGCTTCCAAAGCTCTTCAATGTGTTGCATATACCATGTATGCTGTGTATACAGAGTGCACACCTTTTTTTTTTCAAATTTTCCCACTCTGATCTCAGCTCATGTCAGAGCTCAAAGTCAAGCATTTGCTTCTTGCAATCTCAAAGCACTTCATACATGACATAACCAAGCATTTGATGACCAAAGACACTAGCATTTGATGAAGTGCATCCCAACAAATGATGACAGCAAACAGGCGCAGTTCATGCTGCCTACAAACCTGGATTTTAGCATGCTTCTGGAGATGATGATGATGGTAGTGAGTGATACACACTCTGATGTGGTCTTCTTGGCCTCCTCAAGGCTCCCAACAAGGCACAAACACTGATCTTCACCCTGGAGTATGCAATGAACAAATGCTCACCTGTAGCCCACAATGGAAGCTTGTTTAATGCACGAAAAAACCTAAGTCAGATGTCCTCTTCACTTCCTCCAGCTTCACGGAGTCCACCAAGTCCCGCTCTGATACCATGTTGAAAGAGGGGAGAGAGAGACAGGGATGGAGCTAACAAAGAACCATCAGGTTCTTCTCCTTTTCTTTCATTATTCAACACTAGAGTAATACCCACACTACAAAGAGTAACCTAATGTAAGTGTAACTAGACTGACTAACTCTAGTTAGCTCACCGACTAGCTAAATCGACTTATTCAATGTAGTCACATGTAGACAGCTGCACACTAGCATGTCGGTCATACATAAAGACGGACAGACGGGAGAGCTTGACTTCTAACACATCCGTCCTAGCAGTTCACCATGGGAAGCTCCAGTATTATTCCACAAAAAGAAAGATGGAACACTTCGACTATGTATTGATTACAGAGGGCTAAATCAATCAACTGTTAAGAACAAGTACCCTATTCCTAGAATATATGAGCTTCTTGATTGTCTTCAGGGTGCAAAGATCTTCTCCAAGATTGATCTCAGGTCTGGTTACTATCAGATAAGGATCAAGGAATAAGATATCCCAAAGACGGCCTTCAACACAAGATATGCACACTTTGAGTTCCTAGTTATGTCATTCGGGCTTACGAATGCACCTGCCACCTTCAATAGGTTAATGCAGGAAATTTTTAGGCCATATCTTGATGACTTCGTGCTCGTCTTCTTCGATGACACTTTAGTCTATTCTAAACAGGAAGAAGATCATGAACCCCAACTTTGGATTGTCCTTGAGACAATGAGGGCACATAAGTTGTATGCTAAAATGAAGAAGTGTGCATTCTTCAAGCGTCAGGTTGAATATCTGGGATTCATCGTATCAGTGGAAAGAATCTCAATGGATCCAGCCAAGGTCAGAGATGTGCTAGAATGGCCAATACCAACAACTGTCAAAGAAATACACAGCTTTTTGGGATTGACAGGATGTATAGGGTCTTCATAAAAAACTATGCTTTGATTGCAGCACCTCTGACGGACTTACTAAAGAAGCAAACTTCCATTGCATGGTCAACTCCCGAACAAACTAGCTTCGATAGATTGAAGCAGAGTTTGTTATCAGCATCTATCCTGAAACTTCTAGACCTTAGTAAGGAGTTCGAGGTAGTAACTGATGCTCGCACACTTGCCTTAGGATGTGTGCTCATGTAGGAAGGTCATCCTGTAGCATACTCTTCAAGGAAGCTGAAGAGTCATGAGAAGAATTATGCTACACATGATTTGGAATTGTTAGCTGTCATCCATGCTCTAAAGCTTTGGAGACACTACTTGTTGGGTAACAAGTTTACTCTAGTGACTAATCATAAGAGTCTCAAGTGGATCTTTACCCAGAACGAGCTCAACATGAGGCAACGTCGGTGGATTGAAGTGCTGGAGGAGTATGACTTTGAAATCAAGTATCGACTAGGAAAAGAAAATGTAGTTGCCCATGCACTCAGCTGCAAGGCATTCCTTAATTCTCTAATCTTGCAAAACCCATCAACAGCTAGATCTCTAGCTACAAAGATATCTATGCCAAACAATTCAATACTTGAGTTAGCTGGAGAGGAAGCATGCCATGATCCAGCCTATCAAAAGATGCTAAGGGAGATCTCTATCAAGGATCAAGACCAAAAGCTGCAGGCTAAGTATCATGAATTCTCTATCAATAGTGGACTTGTCTACTATAGAACGAGGTTATGTATACCAGCAAGCCAGTCACTTAAGCAGAAGATATTGTGGGAAGCTCATGATTCCCCTTTCTCAGGACATCCTGGCTATGCCAAGACTCTCAATGCAGTTAGGAAGAGCTACCATTGGGAGAGGCTTAAAAGTGACATTCTCAAATATATCACCGAGTGTTTGTCTTGTCAACATATCAAAGCCGTCAAGATGCCAGGCAAATTGCAACCACTTGACATTCCCCAAATGAAATGGGAATTCATTAGTATGGATTTTGTTGTTGGCCTACCCCAAGTTCAGGGGGGATACAACTCCATCATGGTTGTGGTTGACATGCTTACTAAGGTTGCACACCTTACTCCAGTAAAGACAAACTATAAAGCCTCAGACATTGCAAGATTGTTTATCAAGGAGATATTCAAGCTACATGGGCTACCCAGAAGAATCATTAGTGATCGTGATTCTCTCTTCACATCACACTTCTGGAGAGCTATCTTTGAAGCCATCGGGACTCAACTCTATTTTAGCACAGCTTACCATCCCCAAACTGATGGCCAAACGGAGCGAGTCAATCAAATCATCGAGGATATGCTTAGGGCATATTGCTGTCGTGAACCAAAAAGGTGGTTTCAATACTTGCCTTTGGTTGAATTTGCCTACAATGCTTCTTACCAACAAAGCATTCAGATGACCCCTTTCCAAACATTGTACGGTCATGACTATCGAAGTCCCCTAAACTTCTCAGATCCAACCTTGAGGGTTGAAGCTTCAAGGCAGATGTTGGAAGAGATGGATGACCAAATAAAGTCAATAAGACAGGACATCCAAGCTGCCAAGGATAGACAGAAGGCATATGCAGATTTGAAGTGTCAAGATAGAGTCTTCGAAGAAGGAGACATGCTCTTCATTCGCGTACACCCAAAGACGAGTTTCCTATCCTTAGGAGATTGCAAGAAGCTAAGTCCAAGGTATTATGGAACGTACAAGATCCTCAAGTGCCTAGGACCTAATGCTTATAGACTGCAACTCCCTGAGAACCTAAAGGTTCATAATATATTCCATATCAGCCTATTGAAGAAGTATGTACCTAATCCTAACCATGTACTTGATGATCAACAAGTTGTAATGCCTAGTCAAGGAGTCCTTGAACTAAGGCCTCAGGATCTTAGAGGTTAGGGAGAGACAACTGAGATCCAGAACCTTGAGAGAATACCTCGTCCAGTGGAAAGATTATCCTGAGGAGGATGCCACTTGGATTAATGAAAGCACTCTCAACCATCAATATCCCCAGTTTATCTCGAGATGAGGACATCTCAAATCCTCCAAGGGGGAGAGAATGTAATATTTCTACTGAAAATATATTATGAGGCCATGTGAATTCTCGGCAAAAGACAATACCGGCATTGGGTCCCGGATGGTACGAACTTAGATATGATGTATCATTATCTCCTTTGGCAAAAACCGGGACTATGAAACCGCATATGTCCCATGAATCCCCTCTTGGGAAGAGGTCATGGGGATAATATTTGAATTGGATAATGGTTAAAAAAATTTATTATTCCCCTTACCCCCCATCCGACTATCGTGCTGGAGGGGAGGGGAATAGCATGTATGAATAAGCTCCTTGATGGAGCTTGTAGGGGGGAAGAACCCATGCGTAATGATGCGTGGGGGAGGGAGGATCCCCTCCCCTCACCTATTTAAGTCTGTGTCGTGAGCTGGGAGAGGGTACAGGGGGTTCATGCTTTAAATCGTGAGGGATCGTGGAGGATAGGGGAGCCGCCATACTATCAACGAGACTGACAGAGAGGAGGAAGCAATAATTGGTGTCATCGCTGCCATGGAGGCACTGTCGTTACTGCTGTAGAGGTTGAGGGGATTCCAGCCGTAGCTACCATCCCGAGGGGGGGGCCGTGAGGCTACTGACATTGCCACGAAGAGTGGAGGGAAGAGTCGTCTGCTAGTCGCTTCCATGGGGAAGAAGAAGGGCGTGAAGCCGCGCTACCGTCATCAGTTCGCCTATGCCGTCTCCAAATCCCAGACACCACGTACTTCTTTTTAGAAGCTTTAGAAGCACCTAAGGGGGGGGAGGGCTCCTTAAGCCCCTTTTTCCCCTCCCACACAAAATTCCCTCCTAAAGGGCTCTTTAAGCCCCTTTTCCCCCCCACATAACATCCCCTTTTTAAAGGGCTTATACACCCCTTGCTTCCCTTTTTCCCGTGGGGTCTTGGGCAGACCTTGAAAAAGGCCATTAAGCCTTTTCCCGTGGCTTTAATAAGCCTCACCCTCCTCGAAAGGTTTTAAAACCCCCTCCTCGAAAGGTTTTAAAACCCTCCCATGGGTTTTCCCAACCCCGGAATTCAAAGGTCTTAATCCTTCCTTGTGGGCCTTCTTCAAAGCCTTTCCCGTGGAGTCCCATCCGAAGCCTTCAAAAAACACGGTCAAGCCCTTTTCCCTCTTGAAATTCCTACAATCTCCCAATTAGCCCAAGTGCTAAACCCCTTCCCATACAGACAATTTGCACCCCGAAGCTTCTACGAAAGGAAGGATAAATTTATAAGTTCCATCTCTAAGGTTCGTTTCCGAAGGACGGTGGAATCACAAAGGAAGTTTCGTGTGCAAAGGAGACGGACAACATCATGAAGTCGCATCCAAAATAGAATGGCCGCATTCGCGATGGCTCCTAAGAATGCACAAGGCGCAACCGCAAGAGGATCGTCTCCTAACATCCATGTGGACATTTCACCACAAGTCTAGGTTTTTCTTCCTAATTTTTATTTACGTCGTTATAATTCAATTGTGCGTTGATAATTTTTGGAGATAAGATGCATTTTTTGTCTTAACTACCTTGGGTTAATTTAAAAGAAATAGCTCACGATGAAAGAATTCGGTCATTAGTATATTTTTCAATAAAACAAACAAAATAAAGCAAGCATAAGATTTCTATGCATTTCTAGCAAGTGGCTTTATGCATTAAGTAGATTGATTAATGCCCATCTTTACAAAACGGAATTATGATAGTGCACTTCAATTAGGTGGGAGTATAAATTGCATGTCGCATTATTAAGACATATCATATTCGCAATAAGTCATTATGGAAAGTGCTAATAATCCGTAGGAAATTGCAAGGCATGAAATGGTTCTTGAGCTACATAACTCTAGTCAATTAGTATAAATATCGTTTCAACTGCGTAATTATTAGAAAAGGCTACATGGTTCAAACAAAAAAAAAAACCCTAAAGTTTAGAAGCATGAATGCATGTTATAAAGAGATCAAATGGAATTATGCTATAACTTATCATATGTTTTGATTTTAATCCAAAAACTTAGCGTTGTAATTCAATTTATACATAGGCAATGAATCATGTGGTTACGAAAATGGTAGCGTAATTATCTTCAAGAATAGACAAGTTGGTTTAAACCTAAACAACCTGAGGAAAGTGCGGAGGACGTGGCCATGGATCCGTCCTATGGATAGGTGGTCTCGGCTGGCCAGGAACTTTTCTCAATCAAGATGGACAGCAGGAAGACCATTCAAAGAACATGAATAGCAAGAGCGTTGACCTAGAGTCTAAGTTATAAATGATCCCGATTTACGCTATTTTAGGGGAACGGAATGGGACTATGCCTTATGGCAGAGAGGTTGAGCTTCACATCCCTCTCATTTCCCATTCTCCTTGAACCAAGTGCAGCGTGAAACCGCTTCGGACCTGGCGGTTTTGCGTAAAGTAGTTCGCTCGGGCTCAACGCTAGTTGCCATTAGAAAATGACCAATAGAGAAAACCCTAATTCAGGTCGGTTCTAAGTGGGAACGGCTAGAATACTTCCGCTACGTGGCAGATGCGGAAAGTCCTAGATCACAAACCCTGTAACATTCCATAGGAGTGCAGGGCGGAGCTTTCTAGACATCCTTTCCGATGGACTGCTAAGATGTGTCCTGAAGATAACAGGTAGACACGTTACAATCTTAGGGAGTTAGTACCATCTTTTGTATCAAGTGACAAGTTGGCCTTATGGAACACAAAGTGGAGAGAGGAGATGGCACGTTCAAAGCGAGCGAAGGACTTGTCTGGTGCCTCCTCTCTGCCAAAGCGTTTGAAGACTAAAATAGATGCAAATCCTAGTCCTGGTTCCATAAGGCATCAAAATTATCCGTCCAAGGCAATAACAATGTGGCGGATATTGAGGAATCACCAATGTGCGCCAACAATTGGCATTCCCTTTGATGTAATCAAGCCAGGTAGAGACATCAGTGAAGGCTTCTTTGGGCAGTGTGTGGAAGCCAAAATAGATAACATTAGTTATTTTCCTTTAGATTTGAAATTTTGTGCCAAAATGTACACAGGCTCTAATAATGCCAAGTTACAATAGTTTCAACTAGAGCATGGGATGCAAAAGGTCAATGCATTGATTGTGCGATGCATTGCCTTCACTTTTGAGCCCCCTTGGGTTACACTCTTCCCCTTATTCAATGGTGGTACATTAAATTATGTATTGATGTGGGGTCCTTTCAAGAAATGTAGATATACTATAGAATAATCAAGCGCTTGCACAATCCATCAGTGGGATTCATACCTAATCTTGACAAGGTGCCCAATGTAGAGGGGAAAGCTAGGATTGTGGGCATTATCAATAATATGCCAAACATTATTCATGCACTAGTGGATGGGATGAAGGCCGTGCATAGTGCCGACATCATCCATTCAGACTTCCATGCTAAGTACATGGTACTAGACTTTACCAAAGAGAACATCCCTAGGATTTGCATCATAGATTGGGGTCTAATGCTCATTTCTCGTATGACAAGATCAACAATCAATTGTGGTGGCCCAAATGATCCCATGCACCTCATAGATGAGCGTCGATGGAAAGGACAGTTGGAAAGGAGAAGAAGACCTTGGATTGCGCCTGAGATCTACGACCCACTATGCCACTTTGCCTATAGCAAGGAGTCTGATGTGTATGCAATTGGCCGGCTCATCATCTGTCTTGTTGAGTTTTGGCGCCCATGCCAAAACTTGTGGTTGTGTAGGAAGCGAAGGGATGCTCAAGATGAAGTGATCATGCATCTAATAGAGTTAAAGGAAAGTGATCGCATGTTGGTAGATGACAAGGTTGCACGTATATCCTTTGCACACCTCAATGACTTTTTGAGGGTAGAGTGTGGGATTGATCCTACAAAGGCACAGAGACCCCTTGTAGAGCTTGGTCCTATCTTAGCTCACCCCTTTTGAGAAACCTGACTCTTACAATCTCTATTTGCATTTTGTAAAACAATCTATCAGTTTTTGGAGTTTCCATGACTTGTGAATCCAAACATGTCTTGAAAAGATTGGCAACTTTGTAAAACTCTATATTCCATGGAACGGGACTCGTAATTTGTACCTATAGATTAAGTTAGTTAAGTGCTTTTAATTTTTATAAGTAATTATTCCAAGATTTCATGTGTATGTCTCGTTCACGATTTGTTTTGTATGAATGATAGTTTTTTCAAGTTTTAAAATTCATTATTTGTAGTGTGTCATGTTTTATATCATGGTGAAAGTTTTATATTATAAATTGTTTCTAGTTATTAGCAAATGCGAAATACTGCTGACTCGTGAATATTCTAATGTATACACGAGGTTTTTGAGTGCAAATAATCATATATTCATATTTACATAATAGACCACAATGCTTATCATAATGCACTTAATAAAGGTAACGCTTAGAAAATTTCATAGTCACTAGAACCACTGAGAGATTTTTATGAACCTTTGATAGCTACTTTGCGATTAATTCTATGATAAACTTGGATATCAGATTATCAACCATATCACATTTTATCTCCATTGAAGTAGTGCCATTATTTAGTAAGGTTTTTAAAAATGTGCAATGATGTATGTGTACATGCGTGAGTGTGTGTGTGTGTGTGTTATTCCTTGCAAATAAGATGCTTTAATCTAAAAGCTTGAAACTTAGCTTTTATGGGTCATAGTTAAGTTTGTAATTGTCTACATGTTTCTTTCAATTTCAAGTTATGTTTTGTTTTATGTGCAACTGGTACAAAATGCGCAAGGATGTGTATGTGCACACATTTAAGGGTATTTTTCCTTGTTGCAACAAGGTGATTTAATCTAAAGGCTTGAAACCAATCTTTTGTGAGTCCTGGTTAAGTTGGTAATGATTTATATGTTTCTTTAAATTCCAAGTCATATTTGGATTTATGTGCAATTGGTATCAAATGTGATCATATGTGTGTGTGTGTGTGTGTGTGTTTTCTTGCAAACAAGTTGCTTTAATCTAAAAGCTTGAAACCAATCTTTTGTGAGTCGTAGTTAAGTGGTAATTGTTTGTATATTTCTTTGATTTTCAAGTTATATTTAGATTTATGTGCAACTAATCTTCTTTAAAAGTTGATATAATTTTGTAGTAGCATTGTGAAGGAACAAAATCTTAGATATTTTTAAATGTGTTTTTTTGCAAGCGTGGGTAGATTAAAGAAACACAAATTTGTGAGGTTTCAAAGGGAGATATTGCAGCATTTTTCAGTCATCCATTAAATACCCATGCAACCACAAATGTTATTAATGATTCATAGATATCAAGAAATCAATGAGATACATCTATTCTTGGAAATGAAGCAAATAGCGAGACTGAAACACCATATCAAATAGTAAGATATCAACAAATTTGTGCCACTACTAGTGTTGGAGTAGTTGAAACACAAGTTACACCAACTATACAAAATGCTCCATGTCAACCTATACAAACAAATGTAGAAGAGATGTCAAGTTCCTTGAAAGGCACACAAGCTAGTGAGAAGAAAAATAAAATAATTAGGAGCCTTGCAAAGCATATATTTTAGCTATATTGGGTTACTAAATTTTCATTCATTGAGCCAATTATACTAGTAGATGATTTTACTCCAAAAAAGGCTCGATGTATTAGTTGCTCATGGAAAAGGGGAACTGATTACACACTTCAGCTCAAAATTGGCACTATAGAGAAGCATGAAAGAAATGTATATGAAAAAACCATTGTTGATGGGCAAGAAGTAAGTCAAGTAAGATGGAAGTCTAGTGAGGAGTGTCTACGTCTAAAGAATGTAGGACTATATGAGAAACATTTACTTGAGCAAGCACAACGTGAGAAGTTATCAATTAACATGTTCAAAAAAATGCAAGCATTGACCTTGCAAAGTAAAATCCTACAATTGAAGGTATTTCTTTATCATTTACAATTATTAATATATTCATAAAATATTTTATATTGTGTTTAATAACAACTTGTAATGGATTTTTTACATGCAGATTGGTTTTTATATCTTAAGGTGAGGAAGACCAATGGTGGACTATCCCAAGTATAAGGAATTCTTGTTACAATTTCCTATTGATAATTTTCCACAATCACATTGGCCACATAGTAGTGGATGGGATTTGCTAGAAGCGTTAGATGAGGTTGTCAAGCAAGATTTGAGAGAAAATATCAAATCTTCTAATTTTTTGTTATCTCGCTAGATGAGGCCACATCTAGAGATAACACTAGTTGGGTTTGCATGATTGTTTATATTGTGGAAAATCATGTTCATCATGCATATTTTCTTAGAAAAAACAAAATTAAAAAGGATGCCACAACAAAGAATCTGCTCTTGGTAGTTGAACAAAGCTTGATGAGAATGTTGCAATTGGGCTGAGATTGCAAAAAAATAATTTGTGTGGGAGTTGATGGAGCAATAGTTATGCAAGGCCATTGCTCAGGAATTTGTGTTCGCATACAAAATTCTATAGTGCCTTTCATGTTAGAAACTCATTGTATGGCACATAGAATGAACTTGGCCTATAAAATAGTTGATGAGTTTGATAGTGTTGCAAAGGTGGAGCAGTTGGTCAATACATCTAGTAGTTTTTTTTGTAGGAGTTCCAAACGATATTTAAAGTTTTAAAAGATGGAAAAGGGTTTAACAAAGGGTAAAAAATTATTGAAGTATGTAAAACAAGGTGGATCAACTTGTACTTGCCAGCTAGGAGATTATTAGAGAAGTACCCATCTTTAGTAGGACTCATGGATAGATTGGCAACTCAAAAGTCGAAGTAGACTGACAAGGCATTAGAGCTTTTAACAGCTTTGACAAATTTAAAGACATTACTTACATTGATAGGTATTTCAATGGTTTTGGAGTGAATATACTGCTTGTACTTTTTTTTTCTAGTTTGATATTTAATATTTTGTATCTTTGTTTTGTAGGAATTGTTCCTCTACTTGTGGAGCTTAATGTCCTTGTGAATCTTGCTGAAAAGAGAACAATGTATATGACTAAATATAGCAATATTCAAAAGATGATATGCTTGGCATTAGATTCTTTTTATGCAGATATGAATCATCCTTTGCACGAGGAGAGATTCAAAAGATGGCATGAGATCATGAACTTTCAATCAAAACCTAGCAAGAGCTTTTTAAAGATAAACATAAATGATACAGTATGCATCAAAGTACATTCAAGGTTGGTACATCTTTATGTCTTTAGGAAGCGAGTTCAAGGGCAGGTTGTTCGAAGACAAATTGTAAAGATGGAAACTTTTAATAATGTAGTGGAAAGTGTTAAAATTACATTAGCTCAAGTTGCATAGTCTATGTCATAGGAAATAAGAGAACAGTTTCCAAAAGATGAACTCTTGGAGGCAATGTCAATAGTTTATCCACAATTTTGGAACCATCAACAAGACATGCATGCTCTTCAAGTAGATTTCAATAAAAGAGTTCATGTTCTTAAAGATCACTTTGGGAAAATGTTACAATTGCACAAGTTTGATGCAACCTTCTCGGTAATAGATGGAGATGAACTTTTGCAACAATCACAATGCTTTGGAGAGACCATGTGGCATCAATTTACAAAACTTGTAGAGCCTGCAAAATCAAGTGCAGTTACTCGATTATGAAACAAGTTGAGCATGAGTCAAGTTCTCCAAGATTGTATACCTGAATATTTTTGACTTGTTGACTTGGCTCAAACAATAATTTTAGGATCTGTGGAGGATGAAAGAATGTTTAGTGTTATGGCATTTTTAAAAAACAAGGTACGCAACAAGTTAAGTACAAACTTAGATACTTGCATGAGATTGTATGTTTCCCATCTCAGTACTCAATAGAGATATGAATGAGCTTTGGCATATTGGATATCAATCCATACTCGGTGAATCAATCGGTTATCAACATAGGGTTGACATCAGTATCATCATCATCAACAACAAAACTACATGAAAATGATGAAGTTCCTAGTACTGATGGATGGCAAGCCTAAGATAATCAAGTTGCACTTTGGGTAATTAGCCTGAATGGTGAAGCTTTTGTATAGACAATCCAAGTGAATGTTGCAGTGTGGCTTATCAATACATTATCTATAGGTATTTTCTCACAAGAAAGTTGAGCTTTAATCAATGTGTATTGACTTGATTTACCTTGCTTTAGTTGTACTATTTTCTTTGCAATAACACGGTCATTTGTTGAATGATCTTTCATTCAATGCTTTTTCTGTGTTATTATTTGAGAAAACTTTACCATATTTAGCTCAAAAAGAACACCTTAAACCTTTTATTACTTTATTATTAACATAAAAAATATTCTCCAACCAATTATAGGATATATTTGGTTTAGAGAACAAATCATCACACTTTGGAAAGTCTAAAATACAAGCTTTGCCACATATTCTATAACATGAAAGTATACATTGGATGTTAAAATCATCTATGAAGATTACATGTTTAATATCACATATAAGAGTGAATCAACATTTTTTATTATTTCATGCCATGGAAAAATTAACAAAAAGGTCATGCACCTGTTCACAATGACCCAACAAGAAAATGTGTCACATAGATCGTTCCATCTTTTCTTGGAATCTTCCCGTAGAAATCCACATGGACCTTGCTGAATGGTGGCCCTAGCTTCTTCCATTACTACTGTAAACCACTATCCATTGAATATGATCAAGGAGAAACTATGGTAATCCACTAGGACAACACTTTGCAAGTTACCCAAATATTGCATCTCATCTACTATAGTATTCAGATTGTGGCCCGTTGTTGGCTCTGTTGCTCAAACTTTGCCATGAAACCACAACCCATTGTGAATCACATTTTTTCAATACATTCCTCAAAAATATCACTCATGCAACCACACCATCTTGTAGAATTTTTATCGTACACCAAAAATGTTAGATTATTTGTTGCACATAAAATCTAGATATGATGACAAAGATCAACTTCCGATTACATCCCCTTGAGAATTCCAATTCCTTGGTAGAGACATCTATCCCTTCATGGGAAGCTACGATCAAAGCTTCATGAAGCTACTATATAGACATAAACCGTGGCATCTCCTCCATGCCCTCGGGGTATCGAGCCAATTGATGGCATGTATTGGGTCAAAATTCTAGTATGCTTCCTTCCACTCCCTTCTAGCATATTCATACCTAGTGAGCCACATCTCCATGGATGCATGATGCAATATACAAAAACAATTCACTTTATTCTCCATGGCACCATCCATCTTTTTTTCTACCTCATTTTCAACCATCACATCTTCGATTAGTCTATCATCATCCTTCAACATCCATAGCATATTATTGTCTGAATCCACTATTGTTAGCCACTCTGAAATATGTACTAATGCCAACTTTCAGCCATGCTACCTTCTAGTCTAGCTCGTTGTCACACAAAGCTCCCTCAATTCATAACCTTCTAGCAAGAAAGTGGTTTGTAACCTTTGGGAGTCTAATTGTGGTGGTCGACATAATGGACATGCATGATAACGTGAGCTGACCAGACCTCTCACAATACCTCTATCTAGTAAACACAAACTTGAACAAACCATGTTAGATATCAACAATGAGAAACGAAGTCCACTTACCTGAGCACTCCCCAAATCTTGGAAAGTCATGCATGGTCCATACGAGAATGGCTTGTATATTAGCATACCGTTGATTATCATGCTTGCTCATGTCTTCCATAGTGACCCCCTCCTTCCATAAAATCTTGAGCTCATCAACTAATGAACAGAGATAGATGTCCATATTCTTGACTTTATAGCACCTAGGAATAAGAAAGCTAAGGATCAGGTGTCCTTTCTTCACAGAATGCCATGGTTAGATGTTGTACTTTACAAGGATTACATGCTACACACTATAAGAAGTTGATTGGAGATCGAATGTATTCATGCCATCCATAGCAAGACCAAGAACTGAAGATGCCTTTGGTCTTGTGCAAAACCTAGAAAGATGGAGTCAATGTGGCTCCATGTGTGTGAATTTGTTGATATTCTTTGAACTCCATCTGTGAATCTATTCTACATATGATTGCCATACAAAACATGTGATGTACACAGAGTATAACTGGAAAGTGTCTGAGAACCTTCTAAGGGACGATTTTTCCTTGCAAGTCTTGTCGATACCTGTGAGCACCACACTTTGAATATGTCTCCATAGTCCCACGGTCTCCTCAAAATAGCACACAATTGTTGACACATGCATGGATGCTATTGTAGTCCAAGCTAAGCTTTTGTAACACTAATTGCGCATCATCATGGGACTCATGCATCATGTTTCTAGGTGAAAATATGTGATATTTTAGCAACCTTTAAAAAAATCAAACACCTTTGAGAAGAGCATAAAAAATAATTTTTATAATGGATTCAAAATCAAAGGAGCATAGAATGTACCTGAAAAAATTAGTCACACTTGCATTGCTCTACTTACACTTTTCCTACACTTAGGAGCGCAAGCAACATCTTTAAGCAAGATACTTGGCCCCCATAATACAATGGTATGGATGCTTCCTCTATTAGTGGATCAGATGACTCGACATACAATGGGCTATAATGTATTTTTCATTGCCTCCATCTTAGACTCCAAGATTGGAGGAAGGTCCAAAAGGTCCACTGTCTCTTCTGGTATCAAGGGTGTAGTCTATGGTGTGCCCTCCAATGGGTTTATTGGCTTAGGTACTCCATCTATCATATACCCACGAACTCTTCTGGTGGGCCACAATAGGTGCATTCCTTGGAATGGAATGTCATCTCTTTATAGATATTTCATGGTACGTGTAATATTATTGTATGTGATATATAATTACTTTGTGAATGTAAATCACGATTGATATATACTTTTCTTACTATTTTCTCAAAGTTCAAGATTTCCTAGTGGTCAATGATCTTTGAGTGAAACTTGCCAAAGCATTGCACATAGTGTATAGACAAGGGAGGCTTTCGTCTAACTGCTAACTTGCACAGAGTGTAAGGACATGGGACACACTGATTAAGATATGTCTCGCAATCTTGGATATCACAACCATTATCATTGTCCATTTGATTGGTATTATGGTCCACAATATGTTTTTGTTTTTCTCATTGATAATCTTCCTCCATTTTAGAGTCTAGTTATCTTTCTTGCTCTCTATTCTTATATTTACCTCCATTCATTTTCTCTCCCCCTCTTTATTTCTCTCCCCACTCCTCTTCTCTCTCTCTTTCTATTTATTTGTTTGACATCCTTCATTCTCTTTGTTTCTCTCCTCCCTCTCTCTCATTGTTTCTCTCTCGCTCCCATCTCTATGCTTATCTCCATTACTTTTCTCTTCCATTCTCTTTATATTTATCTATTTTTATCTATCCCCCTCTTAATTTCACTTCCTACCTCTCTTTCTCTCTCTCTTTTCCCTTCTTTGTTTGCCTCCCTTCATCTCTCTTTGTCCCTTCCTTTTCTCTCCCCTCTCTTTATCTTTATCTATCTCCCTCTCTATTTCTCTCCCCACCTCTCTCCCTTTCCTTTCTTTGTTTGTCTCCCTTCATCTCTCTTTATTTTTCTCTCTTCTCTCTCTCTCTTATTGTTTCTCTCTCTCCCCCATCGCTCTACTTCTCTCCATTCCTTTTCTCTCCCCTCTCTTTACCTTTATCTATTTTTATATATCCCCCTCTCTACTTCTCTCCTCACCCCTCTTTCTTTCTCTCTCTTTCCATTTCTTTCTTTGCATGCCTCTATCTCTCTTTGTCCATTCCTTTTCTCCCCCTCTCTTTATCTATATCTATCTCTCTCTCTCTCTATTTTTCTCCCACCCCTCTGTCTCACTCTTTCCCTTTCTTTGTTTGTCTCCCTTCATCTTTTTTTCTCTCTCCCCCTCTCTCATTTTTTCTCTCTCCCCCATCTCTATACTTCTCTGTATTCCTTTTCTCTCTCCCTCTCTTTATCTTTATCCATATTGATCTATCCTCCTCTCTATTTCTCTCCCCAGATCTATTTGTCTCTCTGTTTCCCTCTCTTTGTTTGTGCCCCTTCATTTTCTATTTTTTTATTTCTCTCAGTCTCTCTTTTCCTTTTTCTCCATTCTTCTCTATTTCTCTCTCTCTCTCTCTCCTTTCCCTCCCCACGCTCACTCAATGCATCTCATTATACAATCAAAATCAAAGATAGAAAATAAAAAACTTAAATAACAAGGATATTGAAAGACCCTCTCTCCCTACCTCTCTTTATCTCTCTTCCCCCTCTCCCTTTATTTTTAAATCTTTCTCTTCTCTCTTATTCTCTCATTATTTCCCTATTTCTCTCTCCCTATCTCTCACTTTATTTTTTTCTCTATATCTCTCTTTTTTTGTCTCTTTCTCTCTCTCTATACCTCTCTCTCTCTTGCTCTCATTCCTCTCTTTACCTCACCCTCTTTTCTATCTCCTCCTCTCTCCTCCTCTCTCCCTCTCTATTTCTCTCCCCCCTCTTTTTCTTTCTCTCTTTTCTTTTCTCCCCTTCTCTCCCTCTTTCTCTCTTCCTCTCCCTTCCATGCTCCCTCTCTCCATCTCTTTCCATGCATTTCACTACAAATAGAAACAAAAAAGAAGAAAACACAAAAAATAAAGGAAGAAACGACAATGTACCTATCTCAAAGACCCAAAGATGAAATCTTCTATGCCTCCTCTTCACAACTTCCCTTTTTTCTCGCTTGTGCACTTCTCTCTATTCTTCCCATATAGTGATGGCAGGGGTGACGCTAGTGATGCACACACACACACACAAACACACACACACACACACACACACACTCTCTCTCTCTCTCTCTCTCTCTCTCTCTCTCTCTCTCTCTCTCTCCTTCGCTCTTCCTCTCCATCCCCCTCTCAAAGTGGCAAGCTCTCTTGCTCTCTCTTGCAAATGTTTTTGGCAATTGTCGTGCTCAAATTTTTTATGTTTCTTTTTCTCAGAGTAGCATTGCTATTTGCATTGATAAGTGTTGCTAATAGCGTTTCTATATGCATTGCTATTAGTGTTCCAAATTGCTATTTACTATGCTAATAGCGATGTTGCTATTTTATGTTGCAAATCGCCATTGCTATGGTCCCATTCCCTTGTTGTATTTTTTAAATCTTTTAGTTTCCAAGCCCTCCCCTCATGGTCTTCTAAGAATCTCAAAAAATCCTCCTCAATTCTCTCTACATCTCTCAAACACTAAGATATATCATCAAGAAATGATTGACTCTCTAGTCTCTCCCCCTCTCTCTCAAGATGTACTAACTCTACTGCAATGGATGATACTTCTAGATCAAAATCACTTCTTGAACTTTTATCCTCACTATCATCTTCCTCAAAAACTCACTCTCCTGCTCCTCATATTCTTCAATATCAACCTCATTTACCATTTCTTTTTTCTCAAAGCCATATCAAAATTTTTTGTTATTCATCTGCGGTCATAAATCCTTATGATTCCTCTCCCCCAATCTTGTATTACACCTACCTACCTAAGCCATGGTCTACTAAGGAGATGAGTGGAATATCTCCTAACACTGCTGGAATAACATGACAATGGATCTTCATAGACCTTGAACTCCAAAATTTGAAATACCTGTAAGCACCTTACTTTAGTGCCTCTCCTATGTTCTAATTCTTATACTAGGCATCAACAATAGGGAAAATATCAAGTAACTCCTCTACACTCAAAATCTCTCACTATTCCTCTCTTTCTTTCCTTGAACTTTAGATTTATCAAAATTTTCCATTGCCCTCTCATCTTAGGGCACAACTCCATTAACTAAGCAAAAGATATATCAGCCTTCTTACCTATCATATAATTTTTTCCTTTCCCAAATGGAATATTAGAGGTATGATAATGTTTCCTAGATGCTCTCAATTTATTACTTCTTTCTTATCCTTCTTCTCTCCTTTCTTAATCTTTCTTCATCTTTCTTCACCAACCTTACTAGTCTTAGGTTCATATTTTTCTCTATCTCTCTCCTTTTGATAGTAGGCATCACATCAATTGTCTTATTTTCCTCACTCTATTTTCCCATAAGAATACAGTTAATGACATTTTTTCCTTTCTCTTCTTCCATTGCTCTCGGTGCTTGAGAGGTGATATGATATTTTATTTCAATCCCAAAATCATTGTGTCTTTTATTCGAAAGATTTTGAGGTAAACGATACATATTACCTCTTAATATAGGTGGATAGGGACAATTTATGCTTAGATGGCATATCTCTCCACAAGAAAAACAAGTCACAATTGGTCTTCTAAAATAGCCTCTCCCATTTCCTCCTCTTCCACCTCCTAAATTTTCTTAATTGTTTATCCCGTAGGTCTCCCACTTCCTCTTCCCCAAGTTCTTCCTCTCAATGCTCCTAACCTCATGTTTTTCATTTGCCCAGAGAATTGATCCTCAACCTCCAAAGCTAATTGAGCATTGTGCCTTGCCAAAATTTGAATATTTTGCCCATTCCCTTGCCAATTTTGCTCTCTATTTTTTATGCTTGGTATTTTGAATGGTTCTCTCTATTTTATTTTCTCAAATTTTCTATAACTATCATAATTTCTTTCTCGAAAGTGTTTGATTTTTTTATAACTAATTTATTTTTTACCTCTTCCTATAAATTTTTGATAATTTTTTTAAAAACATTTCAGGTGCTCTCTCTCCTAGGCCTAGTGATGTTTTTCAAAAATCCTAAAGTCAGGTGTGTTTCAAGGTTAAAAAATCAATGGTCTAGTCTTATTTTTCTTTGGTAAGTTTCTATTTTTCACCAAAGGTCTTGGGAAGTCTTGGAGTCTTTGAATTAGTCAAGAAATGCGTGTTTGATAGCTTCATATTCCATATCAATAAGAGGGTTTCTCAATCCTAGACTTTTTTTATAGTCTTCAAACCAATTTTAACCCTGATCTACTAATTGAATTTTTAGAATTTGAAGTTTTTTGAGTCAAATAAGTAATTTTCTAGATTATGCATCCAACCTCAAGTCTTTTGAGAAATCTCTAAGGATCCTCTCCTTTCATACCATGAAATTCTGGAAAAGAACTGGCTATGGGAAAATGGTCTAAAGCAAAACAATTCACAAATCTCAAACGAAGTCAAATTTTTTAGCATTGCTCAATGGGAGCACAAAAAAATGATGTTTCACGAGCAATGAGAAAAGATAATTCTCTCACATAACCTGAAAACAAGACAATAAGGAGTGCCAATAAATATCAATAACTTTGTCAGAATGTTAATTTTGTGTAGAAGACTTTGACAATTTACAGCCAAACACAAGCACACTCAATACAAATTACAATTTCTAAGCCTCTTATAGCTCCAAACTCACTGAGAGGATACACAATGTGAAGCATCCATAGCCTCAAGATAACAAAGCAAAGAACTTGAGTTTGAAAAAATAACCTCACATAATCTTCATTTTTTAAATTTCAATTGTTGTGATACATTGGGCTATTTGCATCATGCTTGTAAAAGAGGGAATCTTTCCAATTTGTGAAATTGGGTGGCATGAATTATCACCTGTCTACAAATAACCTGAATTTTGTAAGTCTTGCATCTCTCCAAATCATTAAATATGATTAGTCATATCATGCACATGAATTGACATACTATACATACTAATGTGTCCCTTTTCTTGTAACAACATTCACCATGTGTTGCATAACAAATAGACACTCATTTTTGTCTTCATTTTGTCGTGAAGATGATGCATATTTTTCTTACTACAATTTACTGGCACTCTGAATATCATCCTTTTTAACATAACAATGGGTTGCAATGTGACCTATTTTACCACAATAATAGCAAACAATAGCACAATTTCTAGAACCTCTGTTCTACCATTCACCTCTTCCTCTAGAGCTCCCTTGCCTCTAAAGGTTCCACAACCTTTTGAAATGTGCAATTCACCAAATTTTTTATTTAACTTGTTTTCTTGGTTATCATTAGCATGTCTCATACCACGGCCTCCTCTCAAAGAGGATCTGCCACGTCCCCTTCCTGAACTTGAGTAAAATTCTTAGACCTATTCACCATTTCTTTTTTATGAGTCATCCTGCATATTGATCTCTCCACTAATCATGAGAGAGAGAGCAACTCATCAAAATCTAGAAATGGCTTTCGTACATATACAAAAGTGATGAATGATATCCAAGCCTTCTTATTATTAAGGCCACCCAAAGTAGATGAAACCAAATCATCATCCATCAGGCATTACACCAATCGCTCCTAAAGCATCTACAATGCTTCTCACCTTTAAAACATACTCATTCATAGACATTTTCCTTTCTTCAAGGTATTCAACTATTTCTTTAGTTGAATCTTTTGTGTCTTTGTATTTATTGAAAACACGTTCTCAAAAATTATCCAAGCTACATGTAAAGTTTCTGCATTCCTGATATATCCTAGCATAGTATTATCAACTACTATAGATAGCAAATACATTACCTTTTTGTCTTTTTCATTTCATTATTTCCATGCCTTTAATTCATCTATAGTCATAGGGATACTCACGGTCTAGATCCTTTTCTTCACTTGAAACGAACTCATAAAGACTCTTTTCAATAATAAAGTTTGTCACATAGAACTTCCACAAAGTGTAGTTCTTGTCCAATTTATCAATGATAGGATTTTCACTATTCTCTAACATTATCGCAAAAACAATTCAAAACAACAAGTAAGTCTCTTGTAACCTTTCATAATAAGTTCACAATAATACATCACGTAATCTTTTTTACCGATTGCTCAACAATACATGTAATCTGCAACATGTTTTCAAGTAAAAATTATGTTTTCTTCCTTATAAACACCTCAAAAATTATAGATTCAACATCAATAGCCTGCGTGCCCACTTTTCGTCAATACATCCAAAATCGCAGTATACCCTAAAATTGTTATCTGCAACCTTGTGGCTCTTAAAATGGAGTAGCCTCAAATACCCAAAACAATAGGGCTCAGTTTGATCTATAGAATATACAGTGCTCTACTTGTATACCAAATCTGACAGCAATCTGAGATTTTCACTCTACGCCCTGCTTTTGGTGCCTCCACAAGCACTATCTAAGAGAAAGAGTGGAAGAATGGGAGAAATTTTTACATGTTGCTTGCTTGCTCGAATCCTTACTTCTTCTCCTTCATTTCAACCTTCAAAACTAACCTCTCTTGTGGTGTTTCTTTGATACCATATCAAGAATCGCGTGGTGGAAGGACTTGCTTGAGTTGTTGCACCAAACACACATTATACATATAAGAGGAAGCTCATTCAATGGCACAAGGTGAGAGATGGAGGCCAAAATATTTTCTTGCTCATTTTTTTTCTTTTTTTATATATAATAAAATATACATAAAGTATAGATAAGATATAACATAAAGAAAAGTGGTCTAGTAAGTCAAATAGTGCATAATTAACTATATTAATCGACTGATGCTATAACTATACTAGCTATAGATAAGTAAAAAAATCTAAATATATTAAGTGATAAGTTAGTGGTTGTGGGAACTCTTCACGCGACCATCAAGATCCATGGACCGCTTATTGCTCAAGCATTTTGAGTCAAATGCGAATGTTTACCTCTCACATAACTGTGGCACCCTCTATCCTAAGAGTGTAGTGAGCTTACCTCCATGCTTGATTGAGTGCCATTCTCTCTAGAACCTTCCAATAGCTCCACAATTAGAGATCTGAGCTCAAGCAACCTCAATCCTCAATCTTCAAGCTCCATGCTCCATAGTCGCATGAGACAAGAGATGAGAAGAAGAAGGGAAGAAGAGAGGAGAAGATGGAGAGCTTCTCCACCATGGTCCCTCACCCTGACACACTCACTCCCTCACTCTCTCACACTCCCTCACTTACTCTCTCAAGCACAAGCAAGAACAAGAAGAAGATAATACAAGAAGAAAAAGAGAAGAGCCACTTTTTGCCACACACCAAGAATGAGATTTTATATTCACGTTTTGGCTTTTATACATGCGCTAATCTCTTTTGGATACTCATATCCTTTGTTACATGACCGGTCATCTTGCTTAGGTCCTCTTTTCATATTCCCTTCTACTTACATTGTCCCTTCACCTATGCTCATCTATACATTATAAGTTGCATAAGAGGAAGCCTGGCATGCTTTTACAAAAAATTGAGGGGGCTTTTGCATTTTAAAATGCACCTTTCCCCTTTTGCATTTGCCTTGAACGTTTGAGGTTGCCCTTATGCTTTTGGCATGTTCTCCTTGTATTCCTTTGATCAATAGGCCATCTTTTTCATATTTTTGAATTTTATTGAATTTTCTTTTCCTCTACCCTAAACTAGGATTAACATTACCCCCCTCCCAATCGAGTGCGAATCCCATGGCACTTATGGACAACTGGTGATGATAGCTTGGGTAGTTGAATGGTTGCAATTTGGGTCGATGATGGGGCCTCTGCAAGGATTGGAAGTGGAGAAGAAGAATTTCAAAAAGGTGGAGGTTGTGGAGGCTAAGTGTGGAGAGAGTGGGTGATGGGGTCTCTGAAGTCAGTGGTTGGTTGTGGGGTATTGGATTCACCTAACAAGGAAAAGAAAGTACATTGCCTAAGGGATGTGTCTACCTTATCATGTAGTGCCTTGTATTCATGCTAATGGAATTTGGAGTTGGGTTGGAACCATGGGCAAAATCATGGGGTGTTGTCCCACACTTGAGGACCCAGCTTGTGCATTGATAAGGTGCGGTGGGTGTAACTTAGGGAGGCAAGTCTACCCATAGGCGAGTGTGACCTCCCTAGGTATATCATGTCCTTCATATGCCCTAAGTGTGTGAAGTGGGGGAACAAATGAGACTAGGGGAGTAAGCATGGATCTACTCAACCGAGGCCATCGCATAGGCCTAACTTGAGGACCCCTAGGTGCACTGATTTTGGCACTCATCTATAGCAAGATGTATTGCTTGTTTTCCCTTGTGATTTTTCATTTTTTGTACTCTTTTTTCCTTTCTTTTCTCTCTTTTTTTAAAAAATTATGTGAAGAACTAGTCTTCCTGTTCACGGTCGTGGGAGGGAGAGGTTGGGGGCTTGAGGGGCTTGCTAAGAAAGTTCTTACTTTGCATGTAGCCCTCTAGATTCATGCATATGTTTAGAGGGGTTGTGGACACGAATGGATGATTAAATCTAGTGAATCAGCTATCATTCATATCTTGTAGTAGAGCCATGCAAAATTATGGAAGAAGTGTGTCTTGCATCATGAGCCTAGCCATCACACAGTTGTCTATGCCAGTGTTTAAGTCAAAAAAGAGAGGTGGTAGATGATATATTTTGGGGAATTCATAGTGGTCATGGATATCGGAATTAAAATCCACTCCTACCCTTCTTGGATATGGCATGTAGATCGGGTTATCCCTCTTGTAGGGTAGGGTGCTACAAAAAGACATCCACGCATCCATGTTTGCATCTCAAATTCTTCTCCTCCACTTGGGTTGTGCTTCATATCCCTTCACAATATTGGGTACTTCCATGACCTTATCTTCCCAATAGCCAAGTGATTCTATCCTCCATACTGTTGGGTTATTTAATCTTTCTTCATTCCATCAATCCCCAAGTCTTCTACCCATGTATTTCAACTCTTCCACCACTCTAGGGGATAGCATTTAGCTCATTGCAAGTGGGAATTGGAAGGTAAAATCAAAGGGTTTGCATTTATTTTTACAGTGTTCACACACCACTAGTTCCATGTTCCATTTTACAAGAAAAGCACTCTTTTTTTGTGGGATAGGGACTTCTAGAACTTCTAGGGGTTGCACCCTTAACCTTCTTTGTGCTTGCTCCAATATCTTCTCTCTCATCCTTATCACTTCGGCTTTTCTTTCTGGAGTTAGATCTTGTTATGGAACTTCATGTTGTGCTTATAATCGTGGAGGGCTTGGTTATGGAGCTTGTTCTTCTTCTTGTTGGCCTACCTCAGAATCTAGCCCTCCTCCAATAGGCAACACTTGTTGCTCCTCTTGTCTCATGGAATCTAGTGGTCTTTGTTCCTCCTTATACCCTAGCAACTCTACTTCTTGAGCTATCAACCCTGTCCTTAGCAAGTATTCTCTTTGTTCTTGGTTGCTTAGACTAGTTTTTATTTCTTGCATTTGGGCACATAGACCATGCCTTATAGCTCTACAGGCAACCTCTAGCTTCTTCTTCAAAATTTCCATGGGCTCCTCCTCTTTTGGTCATGTGATGTCTAGAATGGAGTTGAGGAAAGTACATTGCTGGCCCACCATTCTTATCTCCACGGTCTCTGCCCTGCTCTCTACTAACACTCTCTTGCATTCTACATGGGCTAAACGGTTTGCCAAGTCCTTCACTCTCTTCTTGCCCTTAGCTATCCATTCTTTGGCTCTTTGCTTCATTTCTTCTAGACTTTCATTTTGTCTTTTGGCTAAATCCACCACTCTTGGCTCTTGTTGTTTTCACATTTGGGTTGCTTTTTCTTTCTCCTCTTCCAAGCGCTTCATCTCTCCTTTCAACCTTTCTTGCTCTGAGAATAAATGATTTTCCATTTTCTCCATTTCTTTATGCTGCTTTTCCTCTTCATCAACTTTTGAGGTATCTTGCGCTGCAAGCCTATTTGTTGTCTCCTCTATCCTTTCCAACTACTCTCTTAGATCCTTATGTTTCATGATAAGGAGCTTGTACTCTCTTTGTATCCATATCAACTCTTGTTTTTCTTTCTCGAAACTTTCTTTTCAATTGTCAGTTTCTTCCTTGGCTTTGAGTTCTTCCTTTAGCTCATATATCTCCTTTTGATACCCTACTACTTGGTCCCTCCTCTCCAACTTGAATGCTGTAGAGCCTTCCTTTTCAACCCTCAGTCGAGCCACATATATCTTCTTTTTTTTTGTTTACTTTTTCTAGTTACGTAAGGAGATCCTTGACATACTCATCACATCCCATCGACCGTTGTCGTCGTGTTAAGGTTGAAGGTCTACCACCGGGGCTTTAGTGCAGAAGAGGAGTTTAGGATTCAAAGTTCAGGATGGGGAAATAGATTGGGGTTTAATAAGATATGGGATTTAGAAATGATTTAGGTACGAAAGAAGAATTTAGTCTTTTTCTCTATGTATTTAGCATACATGAACGGAAGAAATAACTCTATCTTGATAACATCAAATGCCTCTGGATACATACATCATATCATAAAGGACATTTTCAGATTCTCAATTCAATTATGAATATCAAATGCAAGTTCTAATGGCTTTTATTTCAAGTACATAGATGGATTTCAACCCTTTGGAACAAGTATTATGTTGATAGACTCAAATGCATTCAAGATTTGGTCCAATGATACATAAAATAAATTGAAGAAGCATAATTTTAGCTTCAACCCTGTTTTTAAAACAGAAAATTCCAGCCCATAATCAAGCTCAAAATGAGTGCATAAACTCATGAAGAAGCTCCTCTAATCATTAATGAGCAAAGTCCTGATGAAAAGAGGTCATTTCCTTCCATTACAACCACATAAATCTCTTGTTTGCTCATAAAAATGGACCATAACAGCGGGCTGCCCTGTTTATGACTGGTTATTTCAGTCCATAACAGCCCATATACCTTCAAAATCCTCACCCTTTTCTTGCCCCAAAGTCACTCAAGTACTTGGGTACAAGTCGGGCTTCATTGGACCAAGAATGAGGTAGAAAAAATGAGAGAAGTCGTGCATAAGAGCAGGCTGAATACTTTTCTTCTCAAATTTTCCTCTTTTATAGACTGTTTTAACATGCATTTTCGTCAGACCAAATGGGTAGAGAAGTGGAGCTCTCACCATGTTTACACCTTCATTTTATGGGCCTGTTGATCTTCAGTTTGCATGCTTCAAATCATGCACCATAGCTCCAGCTCGCTCCAGTTGTGCTCAGACTGTGCAGCCCGCATTTTGCACTGAAAAATGCAGGCTGCTCCCTGCTCAAGCCCTGGTCACTTTTTGACCTACCCAGGTCACTTGCTGGTCACTTAAGTCTATTACTTCAGGTCCCATGTGAACTTAGTGGACTTTTGGCAACTTTTGGCATTTTTCTTGAGTTCTGATCATATTTTTGCACCTGAATCAATGTGATTTATTCTGCAGACTGTCAATTACTTCTAGTTGACCAAGTTGTAGGTTCCCATAGACTTATTTTTCATCAATATACATAGTATAACTGAAAATTATATGCTAAATACAAAAGAACTTGTGTAACTAAGTTGATTATTGGATAACAATGTCTGAATTTTGTATGCAAATTCCTCATATAACTTCCAGTGAAGCTTTTATGTGTTCATAAGAATCCCATGATTAATATTATGAACAGTAAACTCTTTGACATTCACCCCCTCCTAACCTGCACATCGTCCAACATGTGTCATTTCATAAGATTACAGGTCAAGGAGGATCTTCTTCTGATATTTCTTCATCTTCATTCTCTAAGTCTTTTTCTTCCTGCATGTCTTCAAGTAGAGGGCTCATATCTAAGTCATCAAGTTCATAAGTTGAATATTCTCTTTGTTTGAAGAGTTTGATTCGTTTCCCGACTATTGGTATCTTAATCATGGTCCCATCCATTTCAACCAAAGAGTAAGTAGCATTATTATGTACTACTTTTACAACATATGGTCCAAACCATCGCTTGGCTAACTTCCTATGAGCACTATATTGATTGTCTAGGTTGCTATCATAGACAAGAACCCAATCATTCTCTTGAATAGCTCTTGACGGAGTCGATGATGCTTGTCAAACCTTTTCTTATTCTTTAATCTTGTTGTTTTCAGCCTTTTAATGGCTGTTTTGACATCTTCTGGCCTTCTTTCGAGTTGCCTTATGTGCAAAGACAGCAACTCTTCTCTATTCATGCCTTCATCCCAAGGTAAGATACTCCATGTGACAATGGATTCCTCAATAGGCATAATAGGTGGCTGTCCATATATAAGTTCAGCTGGCATATATCCTGCCACTGCACTATGGGTAGTTCTATCAGCCCATAATGCGAATGGTAGCATTTTAGGCCATTCCCTCAACTTTCCTTTGCATGATTTTGCTAAAGCTTTAAGAATTGGTTGATGACCTCTTTCACTCTTACCATTGCCTTCAGGGTTGTAGGCTGAAGTAAGAGATAGCTTAATTCCCAATTGAGCAAAGAAATGGCGGGCCTCATCAGCATTCAATTCTCCTCTATCAGCAGTTACTTTAGCAACACATCCATACCTGCAAAATACTTCTTCAAGTAAAAGTCTACAAACAGCATGAGTGGACTTTGTTGTCAAGGCTTTTCCTTCCACTTGATTTGTGAGATCTTCTCTAGCAAGTACTAGATATCTCATGTTCCAAATTCCTGTAGGCATGGTTACTAAATCAATAGCCCATCTATAGTGAATGGATAAAGGATAGGTAGGCTGAAGCCCATCTCTATGTTTTACCATAGAGTACATTTGACAAACATGACAAGACTCAACAAAATGCTCAATGTCTTTATACATGTTTTGCTACCAAAATTTCTCTTTTATTTTGGCAAAAGTGCCCCATATGCCTCTATGTCCACCCAATAGGCTTTCATGAAATTCTTGCATGACCTGTCTTTGAGTCTTTTTGTCTCCTAAGACACGAACATGCGCCCTTCCTTTCTTTTTCGCATGCCTCCAAAGGTAACCATCTTTAAGAAAAAAACCATAAGCTTTTCTCTTAATTCTCTTGAACTCTTCATTAGTCCAATCTTCCTTCTTTGTCATAGTGCTCAAAAATTGGCCAATTTTTAGCCAATCATCTGCATAATATTCTTCTTTAAAGTGTGAACAAACCATAACATAACATTGAACATGTTGTTTACTAGCTGTCCATTGTCCTTCTTTGGTTGTTTCATCCTTCCTTTGCTGATGTAAAATTTGTTTTAGCAGGTGAATCTATTGTACTTGCTGTAATTTTTGTTGTACCTGCATTTTTGTTGTACTTGCCATTTTCAGATTTGTACCTGCATTTACAGCATCATTTATAAACTTTGATTCTTCTTCATCCATCATTTCTTCTTTATCCCTATATCTAGCACACGAAAGCATGTCAACAACTAGATTATCTCTACCTGCAATATGTTTCAAATCAAAATTTAAGGATTTAATATAGGCTATCCATCTTAGCATGGCTATGTCGGGAGTGGAACAGTTTGTGATCATGCCCAAGAGTGGAAGGCAATCTGTTTCAACTATAACGTGTGCACCCATGAAGTACTCCCTGTCACATTTTAATGCAGTTACTACTCCCCAAAGTTCTCTTTTAATTTGAGCATACCTTCTTTGTCGTTCATTAAGAACCTTTGCTCCAAAGCGGATTACATATCTGTTGTCTTCAAGGTCATCTTGACCAACTGCCCATCCTATTCCAATAGGACTTGTGTCCACTGTGAGTATAATGGGCTGTCCATTAGAGTAATTAGACCTCCTTAAAGTGGGGGCTGAAATCAGCATTTTCTTGAGTTTCCAAATAGCCTGAGTATGTTGTTTTTCCCATATAAACCTTTGGCCCTTTCTTAGCAGCTGATAAAGACTTTCAGCAACATGAGCAAAATGTGGTATCCAAATAAGGTAGAAGACACATGCACCAAGAAAACTTCTCACCTCTAAAACATTTGTACATTCTTCCTGCATTTTGTTGATAGCATCTATTTTGGATGGAGAAGGCTTTCGGCCATATGGACCACACATATGTCCGACCATAATGACTTCTTCGACTCCAAAAATAGATTTAGCTCCTAAAAGAGTAAGATGGACTTCTTCTAATTTAGACAAGATTTGAGCACAATCATTAATATGATCAGAAACAAACTTTCGACATCCAAGTTTTTTTATTTCTTCATTTTTCTCATGAACTTCACATCCTTTGATTGGAACATCATCAAGAAAAGGAAGAGTCAATTGAGGAATATATTCCCTCAATACTTTATGCATAGCATTCATCATGTGAGCTACTGAATTCGTAGCCCCTTGAGGTAGAGTACACATGCGGACTAGGCCAAGAGGCATCTTCATTGTGGTAATGTCTTAGCTTTGCAAAGCAAGTTGAAATTGGTCGTAGCCTGAATATAAATCTCCCATGGAATAGATTGTCTTTCCTACAAAAGGTTCAGCAAACTCATCAACAATTGGTCCTGATCCAACATTTCTAATAGTGACTTTATTGACGGGTTGTAAATATTGAATGAATCGCAAAGATCCATTCTTCTTCGGTACAGTAAACCATTGGTTGGAATATGGAGCTGAAGATGGCTCCAATATTCGCATTTTTATCTTTTCATTTAGAAGTTCCAATAACTTAGGCAAATGAGCTCTTGGAACCGGAATTGGTTTAAGATTCCAAGGAACATGTGGGACCGTAAAAATCACCATTGGTGCCACAATGCTTGGATCCACCTAGCCAATTTCATGTGGCTGAAATGAAAAGGCTTTACCATGATTCTTTAACATCTGCATGAAGATTTTCTTTTCAACCGGCAAGAGAAAAGAGTCTTCACCAATTTTCAGCTTTTGTAGACTTTCTGCTGTAAATTGGTGACCAATATCTTTAGGATCACGAAGGCTTGGCTGTTTGGATACCCTTTCTGCCAGTCCTTCACTTTCAGGCAGTAGAGGAGTAGCTACTTGCTTGACCTTTTTATCAACTATTTTATACTTTGTTTCTACTCCTACTTCATCCTTGTTTGGCTGTCCAAAAGCTTCATAATCTACAAATTCTTGAATTATGTCATACATATCCAATGTACATACCTGTATGGACTGATTTTCAGCTTGATTTTCTGCATGAACGGCTATATAAATTTCAGCCATTGTATCATTATAATTCAGCACATAAAATAGTCTTGAAATTTCTTCATCTTTAGGTAAAACATCAATTTGCTTCAGCTCTTGCTCCATATGACTCAAATACTTTCTTTCAGCCCTGTTCATGGCTGAAAACTGTTTATAACAGCCCATACTATTGGCTGTTAAAACCTGCAAATCAGCTTTTGGCCTTGCCTCCTTTATAAGTGGGAGGCATTTCTTTGTGACATGATGCACTGTCATAGCCTCCACTTATAGCAGCGCTACCCGAAAACCCTTAAATTCTCGGGCATTAGGAGGAACAGGATGATCTCTCAATCGATCCCTATTCCAGTGGTGATTAACACAGATGATCAGGAATTGGACAGATTTGTCATTATCCTTACTTCTTATCCAAGCATATGATGAGCATATGATGAACCATCATCGAGAGCCTTTGTCTCTAAACGAGACTCGGAAATAAATGGTTTTCCAAGAATGATAGGATAGCTACATGAATCTTGAACAAAGAAATGAAATTCATCTTTTACATTACCAATAGTAACTTGTATATAAGGACATGCTGCATAAAGATCACCAGAAGAGTTATTGGCTTCCTTCATGCGCCATCCTGGGTCCACATCAATGGGCCATCCGCCATTCTCATAGAGACTTCTTGACATAACATTTATTTCCGAACCATGGTCTATAAGGGCAATGCATGGAGTTTCTTTTTCACCGAATTTAACAACAGTTTCAGTAGTCGCCCTTGCCCAATGGGTACGGGAGTAGTGACTACTAGGAATAAAGTGAGCTTCACTTTCTTCTTGCATGTTATGAAGAAGAGTCTCTTTCTTACGCATGGGCTGCACTTTAGATTGAGAAGTCCCCACCATAATGGCTTCTTTAGTTTCTGCTTCATAAATGTCTTCATCTTTGGCTTCTATGGCTGCAATCAATTCTTTGATTGCCTCTAATCGAATCCCTTGAGTTTTCAGCTTCTCTTCATCCTGCAAATACACATGAAGTACTTGCAAAAAACCATGTAAAGATTCTTCAATTTCCTCACCAACATATTGTCTTTTTCGTTTAATTACATCAATTATTACATCATGAAATCCTCGTTTTGCAATACCGAGAATTTCTCCTAATGTAAATTCAATTCTACTTCCAAGAATCCTTTCTTCTAGGATCCGTTTAAGATCTGTTGTGGTCTCTATGTCAGACTGCAACTTGTAACTGGGATGTTTGCTTTTTCTTTTTCCTTCTGTCTTCTTTGCTTGAGGGACATCTCCCATGCCAAACTCTGGCAGCAGTGGATTTTCAGCAGCTTTCTGTTGGTCTGGTTTACTTCTTATTTTGCGTTTAGTCGATCGTGAAGAAGAAGGACCGGCAACATCTTCTTCTCTTTTCTCCTATAATGGCTTCTTGATTATTAATTTCAGCTAACCGAGCAAAAGCTAAAAATGAATCCACAGGCTCGGACCAACCGGTTCTTCCTCGAATACATTGACTGGCAGTGGTTAAATCATCTTCAGTTGCCTTGCCTTGCTCCATGGGTTTCAAGGCCTGCGTCCACACTTTAGATTTTGCATTAGTTTTACATGCTTTAACAATTTCATTAGTTGGCTCAATTTGCAGCCCATAAGTTGCAGCATCAACAACTGCATAGGCCATTCTTGTTGCCAAATCCTCCAATCTTTTCTTCATGCCACCGTTGCCGAAGTTTGGCTCAAGAGGAAGCCCGGTTTCAGTTGCATGAATTTAACCATCCTTCCAAAAGACTAATTTTTGTGCTTCAGCTTCAGGAAATGCACCGCACTCCCTCTTGTCATGCTGAAGGCTATCACACCAAATACAGCGTCTTTTGAAGTCTTCTCGTGCAGGCCTTTGGGCAGTTGACCCGACCCCTTTCTTCTACTTTTACATCAAGCCTTTCCACTTTAGAATTAATTTCCGTTAGATTAAGATGGAGATCCCGCATGATTTTAATTAGCTTGTCCATGACATCCTTCTTTGGAGATGGAACAGTAGAATTTCTTGGTTGCTCGGCCATAGAGACAGGAGGTCGAGAAACTGGAACAGGCTCCTTCATAGATTCAGTTGTTGCAGGGGTTGATCCCCATCTTAGGCACAATCTCTCTCTTCGAGCAATCATATTAACTGCTTTAGTGACATCACTCCAAGCAGTCTTCAATCCCGTCTCAGAGTCAGGGTCTTCAAGTCGATCAGTTAATTTCTCCTGAAGAGAAGAATCTGCAGCCTTTAGAAATAATTCAATCTTTTGACTTTCCATACCTTGTTGGTCGTCAGGATCTAGTTGGGAAAATTTGCTTTCAAATTCTCGATGAAGAGCAGTAGGCGGTTAGACCCTTATTGGGCCTTTTGACCCATCTGGTGAAGACTTTCTTTGTCATAAGGCCAGAATCTTCAAGGAAAAATTCTTCTCTAAGAGCCTTCTTGAACACAGTCCATCCTGCATCTTTTTGAAAAAGACCATGAATTCGGTCTTGGAGACTATGCACAGCCAAGCGGGCAAAATAACGGCTCCAAGCATGTTGAGGGACTCCAAAAAAGACCATCTTGTCAGTATAAAGGCGGATAAAAGAGGATACATTTTGCCCATTAAATTGCTTGAGCTCTTGTCCAACTGCTTCTCAGGCTTTAATGGCAGCAGCATCAATCCGCTCTTCTTCTTGTCTCCATTGTTGTTGCAATTGCAACTGTTGCTGAAATTGCAACTATTGTTGTTGGCTTTCTTGCATTAGACGAACCAACTGTTGCAAGGCATCTCCTCCCGAACTTGATGATTCTCCCATTGGACTTCTTCTTCCGTAGTGGACCTTCACGTCAGGTTCACCACTGTCGTCGTGTTAAGGGTTGAAGGTCTACCACCGGGGCTTTAGTGCAGAAGAGGAATTTAGGATTCAAAGTTCAGGATGGGGAAATAGATTGGGGTTTAATAAGATATGGGATTTAGAAATGATTTAGGTACGGAAGAAGAATTCAGGCTTTTTCTCTATGTATTTAGCATACATGAACGGAAGAAATAACTCTATCTTGATAACATCAAATGCCTCTGGATACATACATCATATCATAAAGGACATTTTCAGATTCTCAATTCAATTATGAATATCAAATGCAAGTTCTAATGGCTTTTATTTCAAGTACATAGATGGATTTCAACCCTTTGGAACAAGTATTATGTTGATAGACTCAAATGCATTCAAGATTTGGTCCAATGATACATAAAATAAATTGAAGAAGCATAATTTTAGCTTCAGCCCTATTTTAAAACAAAAAATTCCAGCCCATAATCAAGCTCAAAATGAGTGCATAAACTCATGAAGAAGCTCCTCTAATCATTAATGAGCAAAGTCCTGATGAAAAGAGGTCATTTCCTTCCATTACAACCACATAAATCTCTTGTTTGCTCATAAAAATGGAGAGTGGTCTGCCCTATTTATGACTGGTTATTTCAGCCCATAACAGCCCATATACCTTCAAAATCCTCACCCTTTTCTTGCCCCAAAGTCACTCAAGTACTTGGGTACAAGTCGGGCTTCATTGGACCAAGAATGAGTAGACAAAATGAGAGAAGTCGTGCATAAGAGCAGGCTGAATACTTTTCTTCTCAGATTTTCCTCTTTTATAGACTATTTTAACATGCATTTTCGTCAGACCAAATGGGCAAAGTGGAGCTCTCACCATGTTTACACCTTCAGTTTATGGGCATGTTGATCTTCAGTTTGCATGCTTCAAATCATGCACCATAGCTCCAGCTCTCTCCAGTTGTGCTCAGACTGTGCAGCCCGCATTTTGTGCCGAAAAATGTGGGCTGCTCCCTGCTTAGGCCTTGGTCACTTTTTGACCTACCCAGGTCACTTGCTGGTCACTTAAGTCTATTACTTCAGGTCCCATGTGAACCTAGTGGACTTTTGGTAACTTTTGGCATTTTTCTTGAGTTCTGACCATATTTTTGCACCTGAATCAATGTGATTTATCTTGCAGACTGTCAATTACTTCCAGTTGACCAAGTTGTAGGTTCCCATACACTTATTTTTCATCAATATGCATGGTATAACTGAAAATTATATGCTAAATACAAAAGAACTTGCGTAACTAAGTTGATTATTGGATAACAATGTCTGAATTTTGTATGCAAATTCCTCATATAACTTCCAGTGAAGCTTTTCTGTGCTCATAAGAATCCCATGATTTATATTATGAACAGTAAACTCTTTGACACCGTGTCACTGTTGTAGGTATCGATGTTGATGATGCCTCTACTTTTTGCTTCTTAAGATCTTTCCATGATTCGGTATTCGTAGCTATAGATCTCTTCATTTCTATTGTTGGAGCTCCTCCACTTGATTCTGGGGCTATTTCTTGCACTCTATCCACTAGATACTACACCCACGCCATTAGATTACTTTCACTCACTGTGTTTGTGGTGCATTGTGCAATTGTTGGGGCCATGAGAATTGGTGGGGGCCATGAGAATTGTAGTTGCAGTTGGGGCCATGAGAATTGGTGGGTGGATGTAGTAAGTCCTTCATTTTCCTTGCTCAATCACTACTACCTTGGCACTAGTGCTTGAACCTTTGTCTATCAGCAGGATTATGGCGGCTAACTCCCACTTTGTGTGGTCCGTTACTCTATTGACATGTGAATATCCTTCACAGTGTTTTCCTCCTCTTCCCTACATAATCTTTCTACTTCTTCTATCAAATTCCTCACCCTCTCTTCTTCCACCCTTTTTGACTCTTCTTGCACCTTTTGTTGCTCACCCTTTTTGTTTCTCATCATCCTCTCCTTGGTTTCCTCTTGCTTCTTCAGAGGAATCTTATTCTGTAGCTTCTTTGGCCCTTTTTAGCTAGGTGGTGTTCCCCGTTCTATGTCCTTGCTCACTATTCTTTCACTTGACTGATCCTATATGTGAAGTGGTGATCTTTTAGGAGTCTCCCCCACTCCATCTTCACCTTCCATCTCTCCCATTGCCTCTTAGATGATAGCGGTTAGCACCTTGCCAAAACCTTATAGTTGATGCTTTGGATGTAGGCATTTTGCAATTAGATTTGGAGGTGGCAACCAATGTTTCACCCACTACCGACATTGGTGCCTTGGTTGAAGATTCTATGGTTCTATGGACATATGTATTCAAGTTGACTTCCTTTAGGGCTCCTTCCATGATGCTTTCAAACATAGGCACTTGGAAACTTGTCATGAGCACGTTCTACCTATGACTAGAGAAGAGTGTATGCACCATTTTTGTTTGTAGCTAGATGGTAGCATTGAGAATGTCCACTAAGCTGATTCCATTGTTAATATACACCCTTGCCTTTGTCATCTTCAACATGTTGTCGATATCTCTCTTTTATCTTTTTCCTTGGACATTTGCCAACCCTAATGCTTTCTCCACCAATTCCGGCCTTAGTGCCACTTCGACCTTCCTGGGAGAGCCTCCTCGCTTGATAGTTACAATGCCACTGCCCTTGCTTGCATTGAAGCTTCTCAAGAACTATGTGCATTTGCTATGGTCAATTTCTTGGCTAGTTTTTTCCACGTATTTGTGAAGGTTATACTAGTCAATCACCCTCTTTACCACATCTTTAGCATTTATTAGTTCTCTCTGCTTGATCAATGCTATGGTGCTTGAGTTGGTTGAAGACTCTTTTTTCGATAGCCAATCCATACCTATTATGCTCTTCTTTCGAGAATGAAATTTGTGTTGCCATTTTGGGTTTGTGCCAATATACAAGGACTTCTATTAGCTCACTTGCGAGCCCATTTTCCAACATGAAGGTAAAAAATTTGCAACTTTACGCAATGGAACAAAGGAACCTCAAAGATAGAATGAAACTCTTTACTTCAAACAGTCTATAAATTCCAAGCAAGCATTTCTCGAATATTCTTCTTAAGTGCCAAGTCTCTTTATCCATCTTTTTTCTTTTGGGTTTCGATTTTAAAGTTTTCTTCCTGTTTTCTTCTCTTTTTTATGCTTTTATGGTTGGTATTCCTTTGAGGTTAGATTTCTTTTCAACCTTACCCCCTCCCCCTTGAGAATGATGCAAGCTTTCCAGTCTTGTGCATAACCAAGGAACACAATCTTGATAGCTTTAGGATCCAATTTCTTCCTCTTTTCATAAGGAACATGCACATATGCAATGCTGCCAAATACCTTCAAGTGTGAAATGTCAGGCTTATGACCATACAACCTCTCATATGGAGTTACCTCATGAATCCCTACTGTAGGGGTTCTATTCAGCACATAGATAGCAATCATTACTACTTCAGTCCAATAACCATTTGGCAAACTCTTCTCATTCAACATAGCTCTTGCCGATTCCATCAGTACCATATTTTTCCTTTCTGCTACACTTGCTACATGTAAAAGTAATTAGAGACATATTCTCCACCTCCATCTAATCTAAGACATGAAATTTTACAGCTCAAGTCATTTTCAGCATGCTTCTTGAAGTCCTTGAATGCATCAAACATATCATCCTTTTGTTTCAATATGTAAAGCCAAGTATATGTGCTAAAATCATCAATGAATGATACATACTAACGAGCACCACCAAACGAAGCATCATGAGATGGACCCCATACATTTGAATGTACCAACTACAACTAGGGTCATGAGCTACTCCGTACATGTCTCATAAATGGAAACCGTGCTTGCTTTCCAAACTAACATGCATCACATACATGTCCAAAGTCATGATACTTGAACTTAGGCAGTCCAAGCACAATCTCCTTCTGTTGCATAGATTTTGGATTTTGTGCATTCACATGGCCAATTCGCTTATGCCATATCTCAACATCTTGTATAGCACCATCATCATGTGCAAACATGGCTCCTTTCAATTCTAGAATTGACGCATCAAGAGTAAACATTCTGCCATCTCTTCATCCTCTAGCAATCAATTTGCAGCCATTACCATATTCTTCAACAAAGCATCTATCTTTATTAAATCTCACCTGCATATTCTGTTCTACTATCTATCCAAGTAACAAAAGATTCTTGGTTATTGTAGGTATACGTAGTACATCATGCAGGCTCTTTTCCTTGCCATCCGGCATCAACAACAGAACAACTCGTATGTGCTGAATGTAATGTTAGGTGTCATCCCCAGTACACACATAACCATGTGAACCTGCAACCATATCATCAAACCATTCTCCATGGGGTGTCATATGATTTAAAGCCCCTGAATCAATGTACCATCTCTCATCTCTGTTCTGCCTAAATGCATTCTTAGACACATGTTGCATGGCAAACAACCTATCAACCTGCTCATCATGAGCACCACTAGAAGATGCATAGTGCCCATGATGTTTTCCCTTTGCCTTCATATATCCCTACTTCTTGTAACAATCCTTTGCAATATGTGCATATCTACCGCATTAGTGACATTCCTTATGTCTGTTTGATTGATCATTTGACTACCATGAACCAGCTCCACCACCTCTACCATGAGGTGATCTCCCCCTGCTTCTAAATTTTACAGATCCATGCTAGCCCTATGTATTTGTGCCATGCCAGGCATTCTGTTGATGCTATCTATAAGCATTTTGAGTGTCTCCTCGACCGAAAAAAGAGCCACGGCCTTTGTCGCCTCTACCACGCTGGCTAGAGTAAAGAATAGTGTCTCTGATTTGACACATACTAGAAAATGTATTCAGCCTAAGCTTGACTTCCTCATGTAGCAGCAAAGCAATCAGCTCCTCCTAATCAGGGGATTCAGCTCCCATAGAAATAGTTGTATCAAATGATTTATACTCTTTGCCAAGTCCATTCAATGTCACTACAATCATATCATCCTCAGACACTGAAGATCCAATGGTGGCAAGCTGATCTGCTATGTTCTTGATCTTTGTAGTGTAGGCGTGAATGCTTCTGTCATTCCTAGAACATTTTATTGAATTGTTGCTTCATCTGAATCTTTCTTACATGTGTTACATTTCCATAATTCCTCATGAGTATGTCCCATGCATCCTTTGGAGAACTGCATCCAGTAATTTGTATAGCCATAGCATGTGATATACATAAGGAAAACCGATGTAACATCTTGCATGCTCTCTCAATCCATAGCTTATGAGCCCTTTTCTGATCATTTATTAGATTCATTTCATGTATTTCAGGTTCAGCCTCATCACCTGTGTATAAGTCCCAATAACCTCTACCAATCGAAAAATTCTTCATACGGAACTTCCATAAAGCAAAATTTTTGTTGTCCAGATTTTCTCCCACAATTTGAGTGATATTGTCAGTGCCTTGAGCATTTGCCATATTTGTAGCTTAGGTATTCAGTGATGTATACAACTTGTAAGTATTTGACTCATTTTCCTACAGTTTGGACTAGTTTTCTACTATGCAGGACAGTTTCATACAATTCAAGATAGTTTTCCTGACAACCTGCTTGCTATAAACTTTATTCCAACAATGAAAAAACACAGTCAACTGAGCATAAACCAAGCTTAAATCACTTCAAAACATTCTATGGTAGTGGCAAAACATCCCTACAAATGGTTTTACAAGGTCAAGCATAAGTAGATGGATCTATTATTGCTATAAGGTATGATTGGTTGCAAAAGGATATGGGTAGAATCATGGTATTGATTATGATATGACTTCTGCTCCAATGGTGGCTAAAATAAAAATATAAGGGTTGTCATAGCAATGGGTGCATCAAAAGGTTGGATCATGTATCAAATTAATATTAAGAATCCCTTCTTGTAGAGGGAGTTGCAAGAGGAAATTTATGTCGAATAGTCACCTAGTTATGTGGATGAGATTCATCCATATTATGTATGCAAGCTTCATAAGGCCTTGCATGGGCTGAAGCAAGCACTCAAGGCATGGCATGACTGGTTGCAAAAGGATATGCACATAATTATGGTATTGATTATGATGAAAATTTTGCTCCAGTGGCTAAAATAACAATATAAGGGTTGTCATAGCAATGGGTGCATCAAAAGGTTGGATCATGTATCAAATGAAAGTTAAGAATCCCTTCTTACCGAGGGAGTTGCAAGAGGAAGTTTATGTTGAATAGTCACCTAGTTATGTGGATGAGAGTCATCCAAATTATGTATGCAAGTTTCATAAGGCCATGCAGGGGCTGAAGCAAGCACCAAAGGCATGGCATGATAAGATTTTAGAAAACCTTCTCAACATTGGATTTTAGAGAGCACAAGCTAATCACTCACTTTATGTATGAGAAAGTAATGTAGGTATTGTGGCCATTCCTATATATATGGATGATTCTATCATTATGGGTGATAGTGACATAGAGATTGACAATGGAAGGGTCTCCTCAATATTTAATTTAAAATGAAGGATTAGGGAGAGCTATGTTATTTCCTCGGCATAAATATAATTAGGAATCTAGAGGGTATATGGTTGTTATGGAGATAGTATGTGTTGAATATCTTGAGGAAGTATGGTATGGTTGATTACAAGTCTATTTCTATACCTTTGGATGTTAATGCTAAGATCCATGCACATGAGGGGGATGCGAGTAAGGACATCACTATGTATCCAAATATTGTGGACATCCTTATTTATTTTATGATCACTAGGCTAGACCTAGACTATACAGTTGGTTTGGAGATGCAATTGATGCAACTTCCGTGAGAGCCAAAATGTACACTCGTTGCAAAATGCAAGTATATGGGAAGAATATTTACTTTGGATGTAAATGTACACGACCTGAAGGCTACTATGTTTTCACAAGGTGCAAGATATGTGGCTAATATTGACACTTGGCATAAATGTATTGGCCATATAAATGTGCATAGTTGATGAGTATACAGTCATGTGAAATTTTGACTACTATCTTGCCTAAGTTCAAAGTAGCTAATATATGTAGAAAGTCTACGAAAGATACCAACTTGAAAATTTGACAAGGCATGCATTTTCTCATGATAAACATAGAAGCACACATTTACTTGATATTGTACATTTGAATATGTATGATCCTATAAATAGTGCATCAATGCTTAGATACAAGTATTGTATAACATTTATTGATGGCCATATAATGTATGGATGTATTTCATGAAGGAGGAAAGTGAGGTCACTTTTAGGATTTTGAAAATCTAGTTTAGAAACAAACATGTATGTAGATTAAGTGCCTGAGGTTAGATGTAAAAGTACCTCTCTAATGAATTCATTAATTTTTTGAAATATTATGAAACTCAAAGACACTTTATATGCAAGTACACTTGATAACAGAATGGTGCTATTGAAATCATGAATAGGCACATTGCAAATATTGGATGAGCCTTGATGTGGTTGAAAAGAACACTTCTCATTATTATTGGGATGAAGCGTTCTCTAGAGTTGTGTATATTATGAACTAGATTTGTCACATATTGAAGTGTTTGGATGCTTTGTATATGTACATACACCTGATAAATTAAGAAAGCTAAAGAATATGTATTTGTTGGCTATTCCCTTTATCAGAAGGGTTACATGTGTTATAATCCAATTACACACAAGCTACAAATGAGCAAAGATGTTGTACTTGATGAGATGAGTCACTAGTATGTTGCTAAAATATATATTGTTGCAAATGATGTAAAAGAAAAGGTGATTCTACAAAATGTGATCCATAGTCACATAGATATTGAGTTGTCCAGAAGAGTCCTCTTCTTCTAGGTCTATAAAGAGATCATGGAGTTGAAGATTATGTGCATATAGCACTTCTACAATTGTATGAAGTGCATCACAAAAAGAAAAATTAAAAGTGGTTGAGTCACATGGTGTGCCAATTGTTTCAGTAGGCTATTTCTGTGTAAATGGTGAGTCTAATGATTCAGATCAGAGTATGGATGAGGAGTTTGGTATTCCAATTGTTCATATACATGGTGTAAGGAAAAGTAAGGCTCATGTAAAGAGATCATAGAGTGCTCCACAAAGCACATGCCAATGAGAGTGGTAGCTCATAAATATACTGGCATATGATGATATGTTGCTTGCCATTGTGTATATATAACCAAGGTTATAAAATCTGTTAATCTCACTTATTTTCAGGAAGGGATTGGTCATGTGCATTGAGAGAAATGCATGGATTTGGAATTAGCTATAATTGATGTAAATCAAACTTGGGATTTGGTAGCATTACTTGAGAAAAAGAAAGCTATAGTGGATTAACCAAGTAAAAAATAAGGTAGATGGAAGTGAGAGCAAGTGTAAAGTGAGAGAGGTTGCTAAAGGTTATATGTAGATTTATGGGATTGAATAAGGAGACATTTTATCTACAACCAAAGATGGTAACTAGTATAAGAGCTCTTATTGCAATGGCTATAGCAAAAGGTTGGGTTTTGTATCAAATGGATGTAAAGAATGCATTATTGCATAGTGAGTTACAAGAAGAAGCAAACATGGAGTAGCCATAAGGTTATAAGAGCATTGTTCACTCTGATTATGTGTGTAGGTTATGCAAAGCTTTCTATGGGCTAAAATAGACACTAGGAGTATGGCATGAAAAGATAGCATAGTATCTTGTCTCTACTGGTTTTCATGTTGGAAATGCAAATCCCTCACTTTATGGGCATCAAAGTGACAGGGGCATTGTTGCAATTACCTTCTATATGGATGATTTGATTATTGGAAATGATAATAAGTAAAATGTGGAGCATGTGAAGAGTCTCCTTAAGTAAAAACTTGACACGAAAGATTTGGAAGAGATGAAGTACTTTGTTTGCCATTGAGGTGATAGGAAGAACTAAGGGATATAGCTCTTAAAAAAGATAATATAGCTTGGATATGCTGACAAAGTATGGCATAGTTGATTATAAGTCAATTTGAGTGCCATTGGATCAATATGTGGAGCTAAGTGCTACTATGGGTGAGATGTTGGAGAATCCCATGATGTACATTAAGATGGTCGAATTTTTTTTTTCACTATTATCACTAAGCTAAATTGTAGATATACATTTGGTTTAGGGAGTGTGTTTATGCAAGTGTCTCATAATCCTCATTTCAACAATGTGAGATATACCTCATGCAACGACTTTGCACTACATTACGAGAATACCCAAAATATCCATAAATTGGCTCAATGTGATGAATTTGTATATGCCTACAAAAAGTAAAACAAGCATGGTTTTTTATGGAATGCTATCTCATGTAGCAAATTTGAGCCTATTATTAGAGATCAATGTGATTTTGAGTGGTAGATAATTATGAGGTAATTATAAATTAGAGTTAGTGATGACTTTTGAATCGACTAGGATTGTAGAAAATGTGATCCATAGTCACATAGATATTGAGTAGGCCAGAAGAGTCCTCTTTTTCTGGGTCTATAAAGAGACCATAGAGTGGAAGATTATGTGCAAATAGCACTTCTACAATTGTATGAAGTGCATCACAAAAGGAAAAATAAAAAGTGGTTGAGTCACATGGTGTGCCAATTGTTTAGTAGGCTATTCCCATGTAAATTGTGAGTCTAATGATTCAGATCAGAGTATAGATGAGCAGTTTGTTATTCCAATTGTTTGTATACATGCTGTAAGGAAAAGTAAGGCTCATGTAAAGAGATCACAGAGTGCTACACAAAGCACATGTCAATGAGAGTGGTATCTCATAAATATATTGGCATATGATAAAATGTTGCTTGCCATTGTGTATATATAACCAAGGTTATAAAATGAGTTAATCTCACTTGTTTTCAAGAAGGGATTGGTCATATGCATTGAGAAAAATACATGGATTTAGAATTGGCTATAATTGATGTAAATCAAACTTGGGATTTGGTACCATTACTTGAGAAAAAGAAAGCTATAGGTTGCAAGTGGATTTACCAAGTAAAACATAAGGTAGATGGAAGTGAGAGCAAGTGTAAAGCAAGAGAGGTTACTAATAGTTATATGTAGATTTATGGGATTGATTAAGGAGACATCTTCTCTACCATCAAAGATGGTAGCTACTATAAGAGCTCTCATTGCAATGGCTATAGAAAAAGGTTGGGTTTTGCATCAAATGGATGTAAAGAATGCATTATTGCATAGTGAGTTACAAGAAGAAGCAAACATGGAGTAGCCATATGGTTATAAGAGCATGGTTCACCATGATTATGTGTGTAGGTTATGCAAAGCTTTCTATGGGCCAAATAGACACTAGGAGTATGGCATGATAAGATAGCATAGTATCTTGTCTCAATTGATTTTCATGTTGGAAACGCAAATCACTCACTTTATGGGCATCAACGTGACCATTGCATTGTTGCAATCACCTTGTATATGGATGATTTGATTATTGGAAATGATAATGTGTAAAAAGTGGAGTATGTGAAGAGTCTTCTTAAGTAAAAATTTGACATGAAAGATTTGGAAGAGATTAAATACTTTCTTTGGCATTGAGGTGATAGGAAGAACTAAGGGAATATAGCTCTCACAAAAGGTACTATAGCTTGGATCTGTTGACAAAGTATGGCATGGTTGATTATAAGTCAACTTGAGTGCCGTTGGATCAATATGTGGAGCTAAGTGCTATTATGGGTGAGATGTTGGAGAATCCCATGATGGACATAAAGATGTCAAAATGTTTTTTTTCACTACTATCATTAAGCTAAATTGTACATATACATTTGGTTTATGGAGTTAGTCTATGCAAGTGCCTTATAATCCTCATTTGGACAATGTGTGTAGAGGGAGCTCATGCTCAACCGCCAAGACCCACGGACCGCTTATTATTTCAAGCATTTCAAGTGAGCTCTAATGGCTATCTCTCACCTAGCCAACGCGCCATCGATCCTATGAGTGTAATGACCTTACCCTGATGCCGATATGAGTTGCCTCCTCTCTCGCACACACCGGTAGTGGTAGCTCCACGATCCTAGATGCTAGCTCAAGCATCCTCAAGCCTCCTCTATCTCCAAGCTCCATCCACCATAGCCGAGTGTGCGAGAGAAGAGAAGAGAAGAGAAGAGAAGAGAAGAGAAGAGAAGAGAAGAGAAGAAAAGAAAAGAAGAGAAGAGGAGATGGTGAAGAGCTTCACCCTCTTGATCCCTCACTCCCACACACTCACTCTCTCACACTCTCACACTCCCTCTCTGAAGAGCACACACAAGTAAGGAGAAGAGAAGAAGAGAACAAGAAAAGAACTCTTGTTAGCCACACACCAAAGAATGAGCTATCATTCATTTTTTGAACTTTATATACAAACCCTAAAATCCCATGGGCACCCATCCCTTTTTTACATGACTGGCCGTTGTGGCAAGGTCCTTTCTCTATTTCCTCTTCTAGCCTTATGCCTCTAGTCTACACCCGTCTAATATTTTACAATTGGCATAGGAGGGAGCATGGCGCTCTTTTACACAAGTTTTTGGAGTTTTTTGAGAAACCTTTCATTTAAAATTATGCTTTTGGCCCCAGCATAGCTTTAGAGGCCTCATGCGTGTCTTTTCTCTTTTTCCATCATTTTTTCTATTTTTCATTAATTTTTTCCCCTTCTTAACTTGGGGTTAACATTAACCCCCTCCAAGACGGGTGCCAGTTCCATGGCACTTTTGGTTGTTGTTGGGGTTTAATAGGTAGTTGGCAAAGTAGTCGTGTGAGGGTAGGGCCACATGTAAACTTAGGTGCTTGTGGAAGCTTGGTAATGATGTTTGTTGGAGAAGCCAAATGGATAGCAAGTGGATGATGAGGGCCTCCGAAGTCGGTGGTTTGTCACCTTTGTGATGCCTGAAAGGAAAAGGTGCAGTGCTCTACCTAAGGGGGGTGTCTACCTTATTGTATAGTGCATTGTGCTCGTGCTGGTGGAATGGGGAGTTGGGTCTAACCACAGGCTAGCCTGGTGATGTCCCACACTTGAGGACCCCATTCGTGCAAAGGGTGCGGTGCAAGTAGCTTAGGGTGACAGGTCTAACCATAGGCGAGTGTTACCTCCCTAGATATGTCCTACCCTTGATGGGCCCTAAGCGTGAAGTGGGGGAGCAAAAAGGGCTAGGGGGTTAGGAGCGGAGCCAACCGACCAACACGACCAGGCATCCCTAACTTGAGGATCCCTAAGTGCAGTGATCGTGCTTTATGTGGTGCTAAGTGCTTCTGCACAAGTGATTTATTTTGTCCATTCCGTGTGTAATGTTCTTCTTACTTTTCCTTTCATGCTTTTCTTTTTCTTTCTTTCTTATATATATATATATATATATATATATATATATATATATATATATATATATATATATATATATATATATATATATATATATATATATATATATATATAGTATTACACTAGTAGAATGACAACCAGTGTCTAATTCTCATCATCTGAACTAGGCGGAGAAAGGGGTTGGATGGATTTGCTAAAAATTTGATAGCTTTGCATGAATCCTTTCAAATTCATGCGGACGTGGAGGGAGGTGGTGGAGATGAAAGGATAATTACATCAAGTGAACTGACTGTCATTCATGTCTTCCAGGAGAGCTAGGCAAAAAGAGGGGAGGAGACTAGCCCTCATCATCAGAGGCGCCATGGCACAGCTGTCAATGGCATTAGGGTCAAAGAAGAGGGGAGGTAGGCCACATTCTTGTGGAGTCAGGTACTGCTTAAGTAATAATTTAGGTAACCTAAGGTAATTACATGTAGTTACGAAAGCTGGATCGAGGCATGAAGAGAAATCCGCAAGGAAACGTGTCATGGAGTCATCCAAGCTTTCCGAGTTGAAGAGGAGGGCATGTTCCAAGGAGACAACATTAGAGTTTTAGATGATAGGAAAATCATAATGCCCATGGAGGGTGGCATCAAAATCCACACCTACCCTATGAGGGTACGCCATGAATGTGGGGTTTTTCCTCTCTTAGGGCAGGGTGTTGCAAAAATCCATCTAGGCTAGCATGCTGATGTCGCACACTCGCCTCCTCCATAGGGGTTGGTAGTTATATTCCTGTATGGTATGTGGTACTTCAAACACTTTGTTTTGCCAAAACTCAACTTCTTTCATTTCCCCAAAGAGTGGGGGTCTTCTCCCTTTCCTCTAGCCACTTCTGTCTGGTCGGCTACCAATCGCAATCACCTCCTCCATCACCTTGAGCGGTAACACCCTCTGTAGGCTGTTAGGCATGAGAAAGTTGAAGGTGAATGGGTCTTTTTCGCTTTCTTTCCACTCCCAAACTACTAGCTCTGCGTGGAATCCAGCGGGAATGCCATCAGGGCACGGTGGGAGGGGTGCGGATGGTTGCACGACTGGCTTGGCCCTTAGTTACTTCATGGTTTCTTCGACTAACTTTTTGCGTTTTTCCCTGAGCGTGGCTTGTCTCTGCACAGATGGATCAACTTATTGTTGCTCTTGGGAATGCGGTGAGGGGGGTTATGGGAGCACCTCTTCTCTGAATCTCCCCATATAGAATTCAAGCTCAGCCTCCTCCCCCTGCCAATCTCCTTGTTGTGCTCCTTCTTCAAAGCCCATTGCGTCAATTTCATGGGGGGTTAGGCCGGCCAGTAGTAGGTACTTTCGTTGCTCTTCTAGGCTCAGTCTAACCTCCACAGGTTGGGGTGGCATCTGCAGCCCTGTGTGCAGAGCTCTGCGTGCGATCCTGTGTTTTTTTTGTACCACCTCCAATGACTCTCCTTCTTCTGGGCGGGTGGTGTCCATTAGTGTGTTAATGAAGGCCTTTTGTTGGGCACTGAAGGCTGTCTAGGCAGCTTTTGCTTTGCTCTCTGCGAGGATCTTTTCTTTCCCTACCAGAGTGAGGCGCCGTGCCAGTGTCTTCACCCTTTTTTCGTTCTGTATTGCCCATTCCTTTGCTCTCTTGTTCATCTCTTCCATGCTCTCTCCCTACTTCTATACCAGGGTTACAAGCTTCTAATCTTGGTCTTTCAGTTTCTTGCTCATGTTCTCTTGCTCTTGCTTTCCCAAGTGTAGCTAATTGGTCATAGACTCGATCACCTTTTACTGCTACTCCATCTCCTGCTTTCTCTCTTCTTCTTTGGCATTCAATTCCTCCATCACTTGCTCGATATTGATAGTTTTCGCCTCCAATTTCCCATGTTGCATCAGGAGAAGCTTATACTCTCTTTGCATCTGCACCAATTCTTGATTTTCATCCTCCAGCTGCCGCTGCTTATAGCTCTCCTCCATGTCCTCCTTGGCCTTCAATTCATGTTTGAGATCAGAGATCTCTCTTTGCTACATGGTTATTATGCGGGTCTTTTCGAGCTGGAATGCATCTACCGACTCCTTTTCCACCACCAACTCAGCCACATCTATCTTCTTTTCCTCCTTGGCCTTCTCAAGTTGGGAGAGTAGCTCGGCAATGCACTCAATTATAATTGGCCGGTGGCATCACTGTTGTGTGGATTGGAGTGGTCGAGGCCTCCACTTTCTGACGTTTCTGGTCCTGTCTCAACATCTGTGGCTGGTCTCTTTTACCCCGTGGCCATGGTCTCCGTGCTCTTTTCTTGGGCCATTTTTTAATTAATAAAATACTGCATCCATGCCACGAAGTTGGATACATCTGCGTAGGTGGGGATGCTAGGGGTGAGGTTGGTTGGTTCGGTGGGAGGCACCATGAGGGTAGGGATAGGGTGGATAAGGGCCTTTCCTTTGCCTTTAAGGACAGCGGGAGGTGTGATTTCTCGTACACCTGCGTGTTGGAACCAGGCCCCTCTTCCCTCAATGGGCTCAAGGCTCCCAGATCATCGGCCTTGCTCTGCGTGTCGATTGACCAGCGTGTAGCTTCGGCCAAGTCCTCCTCCTCCTTCCTTCTCAGTTCCTCTTCTTCCTCAACAGCTCTTCTTTGCCTTTCTTCTTCAGTTTTCCTGCACTCTTCCTCCAATTTGTATTTTTCTTCCTTTTCTTTCCTTTTCCTCTCCTTGGTCTCTTGTTTCGACACCTTTTTAGCCTTGTTGACTTCTTTTTTTGCATTTTCTTCTTCATGTTTCTTATTCTTCTTCCTCTCCTCGGCCTCCTTGAGGGATTCTCTTTTTGCCCTCTCCAAATCCTCTTTCTCCTTCTTGCGGCCTTCATCTTGCTTCTTTTTCTTTTGTGCCATCTTCTTCTTGGGTTTCTTGGCTTGCTTTTTGCCTGATTGTTTCCTACCCTTCCTCATCCCTCTTTTCTCGAATGACGGTCTTGTCACTGGACCTCTCTTGGTCCTGGTGAGGGCGTGACCTGTCAAGCGTTTCTCCTTCTCCTTCTTTTGCATCTTGTGTCTCCTTCACTGCCTCCTGGATGAGCGTAGTAAAAATGCTTCCATAGCCAATAAATGAGGCCTTGGACGAGGCCTTCTTTCTTTTTGTGGCCTTGGAAGCTGGGGACTCCCCACCTGCTGGTGTACTTCCTAAAGCTAGTGCTTTAGCCGCCTAGTCAATGGTTTTGCGCACATGTCCGTTCCAGTTGACTTCGCCAAAGGTGTAAGCTGCTACATTCTCTAGCACAGACATGCTAATTCAATGCATTAAGGAGTTGTAGCGCTGGCCGGAGAAGAGCGTGTGCACTAGTTTCGCTTGTAGTCTGGCTTTCGCATTAGGAATGTCCTAGATGCTGATGCCATCATTAGTTAGCACATCCTCCCTTTTCATTTTCAGCATGGCATACACATCCCTCTTATTCTTTTTCTCTATCTTCGGCTCCAATCCCAACACCTTCTCCACCAAGGCTGGGTTTAAGTAAACCTGTACATGTTTAGCATTTTCTCCTCTTCCCACCGTCACGGTGTCGCACTCTTGGTTAGGGTCGTATGTCCTGAGAAACTCCACACACTTCATGTGGTCAGGCTCTTGTGCAAATTTCTCAAGGTACTTGGTGAGGTTGCATTGCTCAATGGCTCTCTTGGCTGCTTCCTCCTTGGCCACCACACCCTCTATGTTATGAATGGTTCGAAACTTGAGCTGATTGTAGGCGTGGTGGTATTGTGTTCTTTCCTCCTTCGTGAACGGAAGTCGGTGTGCACGATCTTGCTGCGACATCTTTTGTTCCTGTCATGATTCCAAGTTTCCATTAGTGCTTTCAAAATAATAATTTGTTGGAAAAAAAAGACTCCATATGTTTATTGAATGAAAGCATCAAAATCCAATCCAATGTAGAATCTTCCCTTCAGACTTTAACTTTTTGCCCTTTATTTCAAAGTTCTCGTGTCATTTTTCCTACCTCGCTCATTGTTTACATGTTTATGCGTTTTTCTTGATTTTCCTTCAAGGTTTTAACTTGATTCTCCTCACCCCCTCCCCTTCCAGCTCGAGAAGAATCCTTCCTAGGATTGAAGGTTAGGAGGCCAAGGGCATTCTGCAATGGGTCTAGGAGTTACCGGTGTAGGAACCAAGTGTAGAAATCGAGGTTGTACTCTAACTGAGCTTTGCAGTCTAGATTAAAAGGTTGAATATCCATGTGTGTGATGTAAGTGAAAACATCTGTTAGAAAGTCACCGGAAGCGACGCGGCTAGCAATATGTAACTCTTCCTCAGTCAATAGGCGATCGAGGTAAGGGTGTCCTTTGATGTGCTCTTCCATGGTTCGGCCACGAAGAGTGTTTAACACTCTATACGAGGTTGACATGACAAAAGTGGGGTCATACTCCACTGTTTTGATTGCGCGGTGTTGCTAAGTGTTTGTCATAACTTGGCACTCTTCAACTTCCCATTGCAACCTAAGAGTGTACCAGTGCCTCAAGAACGGGGATTCAGTATAAGCAAGTTTTGATAATTTTGCAATTTCTTGGTCAATGATAGCAAAAGTGGTTCGCTGACCATATGACGTGATGAGGCACTGTTTGAGGGCTTAATCTTTAGAGATTTCATTGTTGAGCAATTCAACAGGGGAGTTAGCTGATTTTGTGAAGGCAAGTTCAAACGTCTCCCAAGAACAAGGCATCGTACGAATTTCGATTACAAAGGGTTCGTGCAATAGGCCTAAGTCCAAGCGGTCGTAGCTTAGAGTTAGCTCTCTAAAAGTGGCATCTAGTCATCTAATGCAATCAACCACATCATCCCCCGTATCTTCCACTAGATCTGAGGCCAGTGTCAAAAATTATTTTTGCTTGTAGGAGGGTTTAAGACCTGCTGGTGGTTGGGGTTTGATAGCACTAGAGCATTTGACAATGAATAGTTGCGGTTGTGGGTGTTCTTGAGATTGTGGTTGGACCTCTTGGATTAGGGCTTGGGAAGTAGCAGCGACATCCGATGGACTGCTGCCTTCAGAATGAATCAGGGTAGTCGGATTGGCTCTAGCGAGTGATGACTCAGGTGACGATGTCTGTCATTTGGGCCGACAGGCTTGTTCAAATCTCTTGGGCATGTGCATGGATGAGCTTGATGGATGTGGGTCTGGAAAGCGCTACGGCTTATGGTTTTGAGGTTCTATGGGACTTGGGGTGATCAAGCTTGAGGGCGGCGTACGAGTGGTGCCTTTGGCCATGTGGGCTTTAGGGATTCATATCCAGGCATTTCCCTCATAGTAGCCTTGCACGTGCAAAAGGGTGACACTTGGCTAGCACGTGGTTTCTGCTACAGTTTACACATTGGACGTGTGGGCATGTTGGTCATCTCAACATGTCTTGCAGCTTGGCTATCTCCATCTTGACATCAGCCAAGTCTTGGTTTGTCTCAGTGGCTTTCCCCTTATCTTAGGATGATGGGACTGATTGTTCACTAGAGGTTGACACTCTCTTGAATTTCACGAGTTGGTTTCTTCTGAGTTTGATCTCCTGGAGCTCCACTCTTTCAGCTGATTATCAAATCTTATGGCTTCCTCAAAAAACCTAGCTAGCATGTCTCGCTGCAAGCTCGAGTTGCCTGCCAAAGCCTTATACAGTTCCTCATTTCGAATTCTACTGATGAATATAGTTGAAACTCCTCTTTCAATTGGTCGTTCACTCGGAGGGATTCTCTTGAAGAGACTCCTCACGTGGGTTACCTAACCGCAAATGTCCTCCTTCTCTTTTTGCTTGGCATTCATAAGTCGTACTAGCATATTGTCAAAGTATCCAGGCTCGGAAAATCTCTTGATGAAGAGATTCTTGAGGCCATTGAAGTTGGCTCGCTCTGCGGCATCTAAGCTTGTATACCAAGTCTACTCTTGTCACCTAAGCAAAGTCCAAATGCTTGAGAGCAGTGAGTCAGGTCAGTGAGGCCATTAGCTTCGCAGATTTGCTCGAACTGCTCTACAAAGCTATATGGATTATTGTGGGATTGGTACTTGTCGAGCTGCTTTGCAACTATTGGGATTTTAGATTGGCTCTTAGAGCCTTGGGTTGCTCCTAATCCTACTAATAGTGATGTCGCCAATGCTACGTCACTTTGCTCTACTGCGGTGTTGTCTAGCAGTCGCTTCATGAGAAGCTTGCTCAATGTTAAGTCTCCTTCTAGGGCTCTCTCATGATCAGTTTGGTTTCTATCTGCTAAGTTCAGCACCCGCTACACCTCACGTAACTCTGTGCTTTGCCTTTGGTTGCTAGCCTGTTGGTCTCTATTGTATTCGACTATCTTTGCAATGCCTTGTGGGCTAGCTTTCTCTCTTCTTCTAAGTTTGCGATGATAGCATTTGCTATCCTACCGCGGTGCTCATACCGAGCATGCGCATCGTAGCTACTGACCACCTGCTAAATAGCCTCTGGGAAGACGCCTAAGTCAAGTTCCTTGTTAGACCTGCGGTCTGAGCTTTCTTTTTCCATAGTCGAGTTCTCGTGCTCCACCAAGCTATCGATCAGGTTGAATAGGTTTGTCAAATCCACTTCGTTAGCGCTGCCGCTTGCTTGGTCCTACTTCGCATATTGATGGTTTGTCTACGTCTTTGGGTCCTCTCCTATTGGTGGGTTCCTTGAGTGGTTTATCTGAGTGAGTTCCTTGACTTATTAAATACAATCCTCAATTTATCTCCACTCAGTGTGTGTGTCCTTTCCAGTGCACTTGTGCTCAATCAAGCTTTCAGTTTTCCTTAAGTGTACTTCAAGTGTAGAAATTCAAGGCGAGTGCGGCAAACAATCTCTAAGCATCTTATGCACTCTCACTTCGTTTTGGGCTTGATAGGCTTTGTTGATCAATTCTCTGGCCATCTTGATGGGGTTTAGGGTTTTTCTGTTACGTTGCCTTGCTCGTTTTCTGGTCCAATCAGGGTTTTATGGCTCAGCGGGTTCCCGCTAGGTCTCTAGGTCTCGCGACAGCCTACTCAAGCTGCTAACGGCTGTGCCTTAAAATTTTGTCTATTCCGTGCGCCAGAATCAAGTTCTGAGCATCAAGAGGACTTGCAAAAGTTTGCACTACTGAGCTCTAGCCGGGTCAGGTCAAATTTCTAAAAATATTTGAGAAAAATTCACACTCGGCCGTCCGAATTGCAGGGGTCGAGTGGGTGATTCAGACGGGTGGAGGCACATGGACCGAGGGCCAAATCACACTGGTTCGAGGGAATAACTTTTCGCGGGCTGAGGGCGGAGTCTTATCATTTGGATGGGGTCACTCGGACGGGCCGAGGGCCGAATCACAGGTCTTGGGCCGAGGGCCGAGTTGGTCAATAGAGCCGAGCGCCATCACTCGGATGGGTTGAGTAGACTTTTGACCGAGGGCCGATTAGGGTTTTCGGGCCGAGTCGACTGAATGGCAAGGGCCGAGGGCCGAATCGGGTCTTGGGCCGAGGGCCAAGTTGGTCAATGGGGCTAAGTGCCATCACTCGAATGGGCCGAGTAGACTTTGGGTTGAGGGCCAATTATGGTTTTCGGGGCGAGTCTGCCGAATGGCAAGGACCGAGGGCTGATTCTAGGACTCGGCCCAGAAACGATCGCTCAAACGGGTCGAACGCGGCGCGATGAATCCAGTGTGACGACGATTTTGATCAAATCTCACGATTTAGACAATCACTCTAAGCACAAACTTCCAAATCCTAACTAGGGTGCCAAGAGAAGTGATTGGTATACCTGAGGTGAGCAGTAGACTCTCCGATGACGAGATCGAATCGAATCTTTGCGGGATCTCTCTCTCTCTCTCTCTCTCTCTCTCACTGCAATGGTTGCAAATGAGCTCTCCCTTGGCCTCTTGGCTCTTAAACCGCTTCTCGGGTAAGGTTTTGACGCTCCCAATTACTCACCTACCGACATTAAGCATCCCAAGTAAGATTTTTGCTATTTTTTGCATGATTTATGCCCTGTTTTGCAACGATAAACCCTACCCTTTCCCGATTTGATTTCCTAATCCTATCCTACACTAAATGCAACAAGAATCGAAAGCAACAAGCTGAAATGATTTCTCCATGTTTTCCAATCATCAAATAAACTAACTAACCCAAAATACTTACTTGTTTCGAAGATCAAAACACCCAAACTTCCTACCTATATCAAGCTCCATTTTGGGGATGAATCCTTACTTCAATGCTCGATATGAGGCGCGCAAGCGCTCAAGCTTGAATCCGTTGGTCGTGGCAATGAAACCAAAAATGTAATGGGAGCTCATACTCAACCGCCAAGACCCACGTATTGCTTATTGTTTCAAGCGTTTCAAGCGAGCTCTAATGGCTATCTCTCACCTAGCCAACACGCCATCAATCCTACGAGTGTAGTGAGCTTACCTTGATGCTGATATGAGTTGCCTTCTCTCTTGCACACACTGGTAGCTCCATGATCCTAGATGCTAGCTCAAGCATCCTCAAGCCTCTTCCATCTCCAAGCTCCATCCACCATAGCTGTGCCCGCGAGAAAAGAAAAGAGAAGAAGAGAAGAGGAGATGGTGAAGAGCTTCACCCTCTTGATTCCTCACTCCCATACACTCACTCTCTCACACTGTCACACTCCCTCTCTCAAGAGCACACACAAGCAAGGAGAAGAGAAGAAGACAACTCTTGTTAGCCACACACCAAAGAATGAGCTTCCATTCACTTTTTGAACTTTATATACAAGCCCTAAAATCCCATGGGCACCAACCCCTTTTTTACATGACTGGCCGTTGTGGCAAGGTCCTTTCTCTATTTCCTCTTCTAGCCTTATGCCTCTAGTCTACACCCGTCTAATATTTTACAATTGGCACAGGAGGGAGCCTGGTGCTCTTTTACATGAGTTTTTGGAGTTTTTTTAGGCTCCTTTCATTTAAAATTACGTTTTTGGCCCCAGCTTAGCTTTAGAGGCTGCTTGTGTGTCTTTGCTCTTTTTCCATCCTTTTCCTCTTTTTCATTCATTTTTCCGCCTTCTTGACTTAGGGTTAACAGTGTGAGATATACCTCATGCGAGGAATTTGCACTACATCATGAGAATACCCGAAATATCCATAAATTGACTCAATGTGATGAATTTGTATATGCCTATAGAAAGTAAAACAAGCCTATTAGTAGAGATCAATGTGATTGTGAGTGGTAGATAATTATGAGGTAATTATAAGTTGGAGTTAGTGATGACTTTTGAATCTATTAGGATTCTTCAACAAAATGGGTTTTATATTACTATAGTCATGATATTTTTGGATACTGGGATTTTAGTGTCTTTTTTATTGTTTTTATAAACTAATATAAAATGAATTCAGTAATGAGAAGAGAAACCCATTTTGAGTATAACTTCAAGCTAATACATCTTTATATGCTTTTTAATGTCTTAGCCTTTTTTTAAAATGCACTAGCTATACTACATCATCCTAAAGTTGTGTAATAGTCCTACACTTTAATAATCATGTTCTAAAGTTGGGTGACTAATGTGGAGGACTTTGATAGAACTAGCTAAGATTGCGTAGGTAAGAGTATCAAGGCCATTCACTTTTGAATGGAGATAAAATCTAATCATGTATAAAAAATAATAGCTATCTAATATAGGTAAAATATGAACATCAAAAAGATAATAGTTACGTAATATAAATATATAAACTTATTATTTTGGTTATCAAAGTAAAATTTTAATTATGGGCATCTTAATATTCTAATATTTTAATAATATTTAATAATAAAAATAGTACACATAAAATAAAACTTCAATATTTTTCAATGATCTACAAGATAGTACGTACCCTTTAAAAAATGTTTAACCAAACTAATATATGAGAAATGATGAGAGACTACATTTTTTAAACAAGTTACAAAATTTGACTAAGAGATTGACTTTAGCCAAGACTAACTAATTAAAAACTATGTGGATTAAGTCAAAATAATCTCTAATACAAGTTATAGATATTTGTACAAGCTATAAATTTTATTTTATAATTCCAATTGGAGTGAATGTTACCTTGATAGAAAGTCAAGTATCTATTGGCTTGTGCTTGGAGTTTTACTAAGTTTGGGTAAGAAGGCCTACTTTGAGGATAAATAGCTTTATAAATGTGTAAATTTTTTTCAACTTAATAACTAGAGAGTTACAGATATCAAAAAAGCTATATAAATCGTTTTGTTGGGATTAACTACAAATTCAAAAGAGAAGGTTGACAAACTAGAGTCCAACGTTTTTAAAAACATAACTTTTTTCTTATTATTGTGAAACATGGATGTAGTATATCTTTTGGATAAAAATATATCACAATTATTTTATTATTTTATAAAAATGATCCCAAATAGAAATTACAAATATTTTTAAGCTCCAAAACTTTGATTTTTACACCATCCTTAAACTAGCAATAGATAAAAAGTTACAATATCAAGAAAAGAGCTCCACACAAGGATTTTGGACAGAAGTATAGGCAAGATGGTGACATTGAGATTTTAGAGTTTGGCCAACCCATATAATCATTCAAAAAATCATAATTTTGTTAACTAAATTAAAATTTTAGACTTTAAAAATGAAATCTTTATAAAGTAAAACTCAAAGCTTATGTATGGTGCCTTCTTTATACACATATGATATTTTGTTCCCAAAAATTAGAGATATTACTTATGCAATCGATATTACTTGAGTGACAAGGATTGTAACAACTCCGAAATAAAAATACGCATTTTGCATATGAATGCCCTCTTAAGTTAGGATAATTATTAGGGATAATATTTTTTGAATTAGGAAATTTTTTTTATTCCCTCCTTCCGACTATCGTGTTGGGGGAGAGGGAGGGAAGGGTAGATGACTAAGCATCCTTGTTGGATGCTCTGGAGGGAGGAGGCTCATGCATGATGCCACGCAGGGGAGGGAGGGTCCCCCTCCCCTCACCTATAAAAATTGAAGGTGTGCAGGTTGAGTACGGAGGCTAAGGTTGTAAGTCGTGAGGGGAGCCATTATACTGTCAGAATCTGACAGAGAGGGAGAAGCCAGTCGATGCTGCTGTGGAGCCATCAGGCCCTGCTGCCATAGAAGGAGAGGGTGGACGGGAGAAGCCACCACTCTATGCTGCATCATCATTGGGGGGCTGGGAGAGGGCCGTGAGCTGCAACAGCGCCACCCCCACTGTAGTCCGCCTGTCCGTCGGCATGCCGCCACAGTCACTCCGAGCCGTTGTAATGCCACCTGGAAGTCGTTTTCCCCCCCCCCCCCCCACGTGCCCTTTGTGAAGCCTTTGGAAGCCCTTGGAAGCTTCCAAGGGTGGGCTTCCTAAGTCCCCCCTCCTATGGCCTTTAAGACTACCCCCCCCCCCCCCCCCCAAATTTCCCCCTAAGGACTCTATAAGACCCCTTTCCCCCCTGACTTTTGCCATGAAGGGCCCTCATATGGACCCTTAAGCTTTTTTATTCCTACCTTCGCAATAATTCCCTCCTAAGGGCTCCCTTAGGCCCCTTTTTCCCCCCTGATTTGCCATTGAAGGACCTTTAAGTGGTCCTTAAGCCCCTTTTCTCCCCCATGCAAAAATCCATTCTTTAGGCCCTTCCATACCCTTTATTTTTCCTCCACACAAAAAGAAAGTACCCTCTTTAAGGCCCACACAAAAATCCACTATTAAGGGTCTTTGACACATTTTTCCCCCATACAAAAGCCCTCGTAAGGGTCTTCTACACCATTTATTCTCCCTTTTTCTGTGGGTTTTTAAAAGGACCATTAAGCCTTTCCCGTGGCTTTAATGGGCCTTACTCACGGAGGATTTTGAAACACCCCCTTCCTAGGTTTTAAACCCCTTCCGTGGTTTCTTCCCTCCTCCACAGAAGTATCCCTTCAAAGAGCTTCTACGAAAGGAAGGAAAAGAAAACTCATAAAGGACAGTGGAATTTCAAAAAGGAGTTCGCAAAGCTGCATCCAAGATAGAAAGGCTACATTTGCGATGGCTCCTAAGAAAGCCCAAGGCGCGGCCCGCAGGAGGATCGTCTCCTAACATCCACGTGGACATCTCACCCCAAGTCCAGGTTTTCCTTCCTAATTTTTATTTTTACGTTGTTATAATTTTACATGCGTGGATGATTTTTGGAGATAGGATGCATTTTCCGTCTTAAATATTTTGGTTAATTTAAAGGAATTAGCTTACGACGGACACGTTCGATCATTAGTATTTTCAATAAAACGAATAAAAATAAAGTGAGCAAAAAATTGATATGCATTTCTAGTAGGTAGTTTTTGTGCATTTCAATGAACTGAACTTAGATTAATGTACATATTTACAAAATGGAATTAAGATAGTGCACTCCGTTTAGGCATGGAAGTATAAATTGCACGTCGCATTATTAGGACATATCTTCTTCGCAATAAGTCATTATGGAAAGTGTTAAGAATCCATAGGAAAGTGCAAGGAACACCATATTGGGGAATATGGAAATTTTCCATAAGTTTGGGACACGTGGTCAAATCTTTGCATTTGTCATAACTTGAATACTATAACTCCAAATTGAGTGCTCTATAGCTCAATAAATTCTATTTTTCAAGTGCTTTCCAATGACAGGTCACATCATATGGTTTTGAGAAACTTATGGGCATGTTATCCGGGTGCCACCTTTTTAGTATTCAAAAAATGGGAATTGGGAGATTCCCAAACTCACTAATATTGTGTTAAGGCATGAAATGATTCTTAAGTCGAATAACTCTAGTCAATTGGTATAAATATCGTTTTTTCAACTGCATAATTATTAGAAAAGGTTGCATGTTTTAGCTTGAATCTTGTTCGTAAGTTATAGGATGATTAATTGGAATTAGGCTATAACCTAACCCATGCTTGATCTTAAACCAGAAAGTTAGGATTTGAAAATCAACTTATGCATAGATAATAAGTCATGTGGTTATGGAAATGATAGCGTAATTATCTTCAAAAGTAGATAGGTTAAATTGGCATAAACCTAAACACTTAAACCCGCGGAGTACTCGTTTTAGAAAGAGTTAATTCAATTCCAAAGAACTCACTAGGATTTAATACGTGACCTAGTCGCACGTATTGCTAAAACTGAAACTCCTATACCCTAAATACTTGCCCACATTCACCGAATGTAGGGACAACGGAACATACTTGAGAAGTGATCTAGGGTTTGTCCCTAAGAATCTTTCGCTAAAAAGATGGAACTTGGAACCCTAGGACTGACAACGTCAGCCTAATGTAATCAGGAATAGATTGTTTTGTGACTCCATTTGATGGGTAGAATAGTCCCATAGTTCAATGCGACACTTGTGCAACAAGTGCAGAGTCGTATGATCTTGTGACTGGATCATAAGGGAATGGCCAATTCTCGGAATGAGGTTGGCAGATTCTTACGCAAGTTATCTTGCAAGAGGATGAATAATCTTCCTAATATAGTATCTTTCTGGGGTAAAGATAATTGCTTGGAAGCAAAGGACAAGCCAATAATTTGGAATAACATATGAACTTAAGGTATTGATCAAGTCGGGTTAATAGGGTACGCCCTAACCTAGGATATAGGGGATCTTGCCAAGTCGCAAGTAATCCCGGATCGAGTGTTGCATGCATTCGGAAAGAAGGATTCACTCCTTAGCAGTTGGCCAACAATAACGACCAATGGAAATGATTGTGCTTGTTACAGATTTAAGATCACTGTTTTGCTTTGTTTGATCAAAGAATTAAAGGATAAATGGATATCTAATGCTTCAAGTTGAAGGCCTGAAGGGAGAGGCAGCTTTAGTTACCCCCGACTGCCTGCGTGACCCTAACCAAGGGGGTTGTTAACCGCACCGAGAAGGTGGAACGAACCCGCCATGAGAGGTCTCTGCGTTGAGAGATACTTGGAGTAGGAGGACGCTTGGGTGCCACGGGGGGATCTGGCCTTAAATCCCTCGCCTTCCGGGCCCTACACAAGAGGCTAACGTGTCTCGGGATTGGATCTTGAGGCCCGCATACTAGTCTACGGGTGGAATCTTGGATTAGTGATTCCTGTGGATTGCTGGATAGCCTTCAGGCGGATTGTGGATAAGCCTACGGGCTGTACTTTATGTATTTCAAAGATAAATATGATAACCTGTTAAAAAGGAACTTGTTTGATATTGCTTTTCTATGTCAAGTGCTATGATTATGTGAAGGAACTAGTGCCTAATGGGCTAATTAAATAAGCTGATTGATACATGTCCAACTAAATGTATTAGGTAATTAAATAACTAAAATAACCTGAGAAAAGTGCGGTGGATGTGGCCATAGGTCCGCCCGTCCTACGGATGGGTGGTCCCGGTTGGCCGAGAACTTTTCTCAATCAAGATGGACAACAGGAAGATCATTCAAAGAACATAAACTACAGAGCGTTGACCTAGAGTTGTAATTGATCCCGATTGACGCTGTTTTAGGGGAACAGAATGGGAATATGCTTTATGGTAGAGAGGTTGAGCTTTGCATCCCTCTCGTTTCCCATTCTCCTTGAACCAAATGCAGCGTGAATCTGCTTCGAACCTGGCATTTCTGCGTAAAGTAATTCGCTTGGGTTCGACGTTAGTTGTCATTAGGAAATGACCAATAGGAAAAACCCTAATTCAGGTCGGTCCTAAGTGGGAACGGCCGGAATACTTCTGCTACGTGGTAGACACGGAGAGTCCTAGATTGCAAACCCCGTAACATTGCATGGGAGTGCTGGGCAAAGCCTTCTAGATATCCTTTCCGATGGACTGCTAAGACGTGTCCTGAAGATAATAGGTGGACACGTTACAGTTGGTATCAGAGCGAACCAATGAAGGAATTGTTTTTATGAAATCTTAATCAGATAAAGTAAAGAAAATGTTGCTGTCCAAATATTTTCTTACTTTCAATGCTATCTTGCAAAATTACAAAGCATGGAACAAGTTCTTAGTGTTCTGAGTTATGTTTATGACTACGATGCATTCCCCTGATTATCGACAAAGGGTTGAGATGATGAACATCCTAGAGCGAATCTATAATCCATCGCCTTTGTACATAGAATGAAGATGGACGGGTGCCTCAGGAATCTACTATATAGCTGCCCACCGGTTTGCATACCTTCAAACCAACCTGAAGAGGATCAAGTGGTTGGAAGACCTAAAAGTCGTGAAGCTGTTCATTTTTGTGGAAGCTCACGTAAACTTAACTTTACATATTCAAGGTCGGAGGGTTGAACTGAACTCATATGTATACGAGGAAGTGACTCATGTAATCCGTGCCGACAGGATTAAAGTGTTGGGGCGCCATGAGAAGAATGGGTTCCAAAGGAAAGGATACCCTGAACTTCCAACGATTCTTGAAAATCCATGAACCGAAACCATACTATTATATAGTTCCTGTAGATAAATGTAATACAAAATTATTCTCCCCAAACTAAATGTAAAAAGTTGGCTTATCATCCCAAGACATGTTGTATTCCAAAAGGGCTATGCCCATATAAATACAAATAAGGCTTCTTTTTATCAATGTCTGATTGTGCATGAGATTTGATAAAAAGTTAAGTGGTTAGATTGCTTGGTTGATAGTGGAATTGGAGATGTAATATAAATCAATAACGATTATCGTGTAATAACGTTAAGAAACCTTTATCCAAGCACAACCTCAGGTATAGGTTCCTAGTTCGCCTCCTACATCAAGTACTACTGTAATCTAGGAGAAGAAGTTTCTTCTCAAGCAGATTAAGCTGCCTGAATTTGACGGGAGAGGCAGGTCCGTCCAAGCAGATGCTGAAATTTGGATTGAATCCATGGAGGATTACTTTGAAGCAGCCAGTACTGCACCCGCCAATCAGGCTATGCTCGCATCGGCGAAGCCAGGCTTTGGTAGGGATCAAGGGATCAAAAAAGGATCCGTTACCTGGGAGAAGTTGAAGAAAGCTGTGCAGGGAAGATACTTACCACTTGCATATCGCATGTAGAAAATGAATGAGTTCTACGAGCTAAAACAGCTGGGACTCACTCTTGACGCATACTATTCCAAATTTGTCTCACTTCTTAAGTATGCGCCACAGATGGACATGACACAACAGGTGTCAAAATTTTGTGCTGGTTTAAATCCTCCAGTGAATACCCGTCTCGAATCGATGCGCACATCAGATCTTCAGGACACACTCATTCGAGCTGTCCCTATAATTCAAGAGGTGTAGGCTAGACCAAGAGGTAACAAGACTTGGTCTTATAATGACCCAAACAGAGGAGCATTTAGGCCTCAAATGAAGAGATTTCAAGGTCAGAATCAGGGACAAAGAAAGAAAGCAAGAACTAATAACGTCAACAACTTTGTTCCTACTCAAAGCAATGGCCAAAACCTCTGTTGTTTCCATTGCAACGAGTCCGTTCATTTCAAGAGGCAATGTCCCAAGCTTGGAGGAGGACATCGCCAAGCACCTTTCCAAGGAATGGGCCGTGGACAGGGAGCCGCTACCCGAGGCAGAGGAAGAACCGCATGCATTGCCAATAGGAAAATGTGTGAAGAAGAAGAAGATCCGACCATGGAAGTAGAGTTTGAAAGGGTGACCGTCCATGCCGCTCTTCACAAGAAAGGCCCGAATCGCCATCTCGGTGATTCAGACACCATCGGACTATCAAGGTAAAGGTTTCAAGACCTTGATTGATTGTGGCAGTACAAATTCCTTTATCTCACCAGCTTGTGCAAAAAGATTAGGAATAGCCACAGTAGAAGCACCTATTTTGTTTATGAAATTGGCAAATGGTCGTGAGGTTACTTGTACCAAGAAAACTGCTAAGGTGGAATTCTTTTTGGGAGGAAAGAAGACTTTGGTCAAATTTAGAGTCATGAATCTACTCGGAATGGATTGGCTTAAGCCTAATGACGCCCACATTCATTGTGGGAAGGGCCAAATTTCCTTTCGAAACTTTTAAGGGGAATTGGTCACAACTCAAGGAGAAGCAGGGAAGCCAAAAATTCAATTGGCCAAAGCATCTCGGATTATAAAGGGAGGTAGGAAAGGACTACTTATCTACTTAATTAAGCTCAAAAAGTAAGATCTGAAGCAGGAGTCTAGTGAAGAACCTTCATGGCTAAAGGAATACACAGATGTATTTCCTGAAGAGTTGACAGAACTTCTGCCTCAAAGAGAAGTGGATCATGAGATTAAGCTAGTACCAGGAGCTGCACCAATTGCAAAGAGACCTTATAGAATGTCCATACCAAAAGCAATTGAGCTTAAGGAACAACTCAAGCAACTGCTAGATCAGGGCTACATCCGTCCTAGCAGTTCACCATGGGGAGCTCCAGTACTGTTCCGGAAAAAGAAAGATGGAACACTTCGACTATGTATTGATTACAGAGGATTGAATCAATCAACTGTCAAAAACAAGTACCCTATTCCTAGAATAGATGAGCTTCTTGATTGTCTTCAGGGTGCAAAGATCTTCTCCAAGATTGATCTCAGGTCGGGTTACTATCAGATAAGTATCAAGGAAGAAGATATCCCCAAGACGGCCTTCAATACAAGATATGGACATTTTGAGTTCCTAGTTATGTCATTTAAGCTTATGAATGCGACTGCCACCTTCAACAGGTTAATGCAGGATATCTTTAGGCCATATCTTGATGACTTCGTGCTTGTCTTCTTTGACGAAACTTTAGCCTATTCTAAACAGGAAGAAGATCATGAACCCCAACTTCGGATTGTCCTTGAGACAATGAGGTCACATAAGTTGTATGCTAAGATGAAGAAATGTGCATTCTTCAAACGTCAGATTGAATATCTGGGATTCATAGTATCAGCAGAAGGAATCTCACTGGACCCATCCAAGGTCAGAGATGTGCTAGAATGGCCAATACCAACAACTATCAAAGAAGTACGCAGCTTTCTTGGATTGGCAGGATGGTATAGGGTCTTCATAAAAAACTATGCTCCGATTGCAACACTTCTGACGGACTTACTGAAGAAGCAAACATCCATTGCATGGTCAACTCCCGAACAAACTAGCTTCGATAGATTGAAGTAAAGTTTGGTAGCAGCACCTATCCTAAAACTTCCAGACCTCAATAAGGAGTTTGAGGTAGTAACTGATGCTAGCACACTTGCCTTGGGATGTGTGCTCATGCAGGAAGGTCATCCTGTAGCCTACTCTTCAAGGAAACTAAAGAGTCATGAGAAGAATTATGCTACCCATGATCTAGAATTATTAGCTATCATCCATGCTCTAAAAATTTGGAGACATTACCTGTTGGGGAACAAGTGACTGATCATAAGAGTCTCAAGTGGATCTTTACCCAGAACGAGCTTAACGTGAGGCAACATCGATGGATTGAAGTGCTGGAGGAGTATGACTTTGAAATCAAGTACCGACCAAGAAAAGAGAATGTAGTTGCCGATGCACGTAGTCGCAAGGCATTCCTAAATTCTCTAATCTTGCAAAATCCATCAATAGCTAGATCTCTAGCTACAAAGGTAACTATGCCAAACAATCCAATACTTGAGTTAGCTAGAGAGAAAGCATGCCATGATCCAGCCTATCAAAAGATACTAAGGGAGATCTCTATCAAGGATCAGGATCAAAAGCTGCAGTCTAGGTATCATGAATTCTCTATCAATATTGGACTTGTCTACTATAGAACGAGGCTGTGTATACTGGCAAGCCAGTCACTTAAGCATAATATATTGTGGGAAGCTCAGGATTCCCCTTTCTCAGGACATCTTGGCTATACCAAGACTCTAAATGCAGTTAGGAAGAGCTACCATTGGGAGAGGCTTAAAGGTGATGTTCTCAAATATGTCACCGAGTGTTTGTCTTGTCAACGTATCAAAGCCGAATATGTCAAGATGCCAAGGAAGCTGCAACCGCTTGACATTCCCCAAATGAAATGGGAATTCATCAGTATGGACTTTGTTGTTGGCCTATCCCAAGTTCAGGGAGGATACAACTCCATCATGGTTGTGGTTTACATGCTAACTAAGGTTGCACACCTTATTCCAGTAAAGACAAACTATAAAGCCTCGGACATTGCAAGATTGTTTATCAAGGAGATATTCAAGATACATGGGCTACCCAGAAGAATCATTAGTGATCGTGATTCTCTCTTCACATCGCACTTTTGGAGAGCTATCTTTGAAGCCTTTGGCACTCAACTCTGTTTTAGCATAGCTTACCATCCCCAAACCGATGGTCAAACAGAGCGAGTCAATCAAGTCATCGAGGATATGCTTAGGGCACACTGTTGTCGTGAGCCAAAAAGGTGGATTCAATACTTGCCTTTGGTTGAATTTGCCTACAATGCTTCTTACCAACAAAGCATTCAGATGACCCCTTTCCAAGCATTGTATGGTCATGACTGTCCCTAAACTTCTCAGATCCAACCTTGAGGGTTGAAGCTTCAAGGCAATTGTTGGAAGAGATGGATGACCAAATAAAGTCAACAAGACAGGACATCCAAGCCGCCAAGAATAGAGAGAAGGCATACGCGGATTTGAAGCATCAAGATAGAATCTTCGAGGAAGGAGATATGGTCTTCATTCACGTATGTCCAAAGAAGAGTTCCCTATCTTTAGGAGATTGCAAAAAGCTAAGTCCAAGGTATTGTGGACTGTACAAAATCCTCAAGTGCCTAGGACCTAATGCTTGAAAAATGAAGCTCCTTGAGAACCTAAAAGTTCATAATGTATTCCATATCAGCCTATTAAAGAAGTATGTACCTAATCCTAACCATGTACTTGATGACCAACAAGTTGTAATGCCTAGTCAAGGAGTCCTTGAACTAAGGCCTGATAGGATCTTAGATGTTAGGGAGAGACAACTGAGATCCGGAACCTTGAGAGAATGCCTTGTCTAGTGGAAAGATTATCCCGAAGAGGATGCCACTTGGATAGATGAAGGCACTCTCAACCATCAATATCCCCAACTTATCTCGAGATGAGGACATCTCAATTCCTCCAAGGGGGAGAGAATGTAACAACTCCGAAATAAAAATATGCATTTCACATATGAATGCCCTCTTAGGTTAGGATAATTATTAGGGATAATATTTTTTGAATTAGGCAAATTTTTTTATTCCCTCCTTTCCCCAGCTGACTGTCGTGTTGGGGGAGAGGGAGGGAAGCGTGGATGACTAAGCACCCTTGTTGGATGCTCTAGAGGGAGGAGGCTCATGCGTGATGCCACGCAGGGGAGGGAGGATCCCCCTCCCCTCACCCATAAAAATTGAAGGTGTGCAAGCTGAGTACGGAGGCTAAGGTTGTAAGTCGTGAGGGGAGCCATTATACTAGCAAAATTTGACAGAGAGGGAGAAGCCAGTCGATGGTGCCCTAGCGCCATCAAGCCCCGCTGCCATAGAAGGAGAGGGTGGACGCAAGAAGCCACCACCCTATGCTGCATCATCACTAGGGGGCTTGGAGAGGGCCATGAGCCGCAACAGCACCACCCTCACTACAGTCCGCTTGTCTCTTGGCACGCCGCCACAGTCGCTCCGGGCCGTCGTAACACCACCTGGAAGTCGTTTTCCCCCCCCCACGTGCCCTTTGTGAAGCTTTTGGAAGCCCTTGGAAGCTTCCAAGGGTGGGCTTCCTAAGCCCCCCCTCCTGTGGCCTTTAAGACTACCCCCCTCCTCAAATTTCCCCCTTAGGGCTCTATAAGCCCCCTTTCCCCCCCGACTTTTGTCGTGAATGGCCCTCATATGGACCCTCAAGCTTTTTTTTTCCTACCCTCGCAATAATTCCCTCCTAAGGGCTCCCTTAGGCCCCTTTTTTCCCCCTGATTTGCCATTGAAGGACCTTTAAGTGGTCCTTAAGCCCCTTTTCTCCCCCATGCAAAAATCCCTTCTTTAGGCCCTTCCATACCCTTTATTTTTCCCCCACACAAAAAGAAAAGACCCTCTTTAAGGTCTACACAAAAATCCACTGTTAAGGATCTTTGACACCTTTTTCCCCCATACAAAAACCCTCGTAAGGGTCTTCTACACCTTTTATTCTCCCTTTTTCTGTGGGTTTTTAAAAGGACCATTAAGCCTTTCCCGTGGCTTTAATGGGCCTTACTCGTGGAGGATTTTGAAACACCCCCTTCACGGGTTTTAATCCCCTTCTGTGGTTTCTCCCCTCCTCCACAGAAGTATCCCTTCAAAGAGCTTCTACGAAAGGAAGGAAAAGAAAACTCATAAAGGACTGTGGAATTTCAAAAAGGAGTTCGCAAAGCTGCATCCAAGGCAAAAATGCTACATTCGCAATGGCTCCTAAGAAAGCCCAAGGTGCAGCCCGTAGGAGGATTGTCTCCTAACATCCACGTGGACATCTCACCCCAAGTCCAGGTTTTCCTTCCTAATTTTTATTTTTACGTTGTTATAATTTTACGTGCGTGGATGATTTTTGGAGATAGGATGCATTTTCCGTCTTAAATATTTTGGTTAATTTAAAAGAATTAGCTTACGAAGGACAAGTTCGGTCATTAGTATTTTCAATAAAACGAACAAAAATAAAGTGAGCAAAAAATTAATATGCATTTCTAGCAGGTAGTTTTTGTGCATTTCAATGAACTGAACTTAGATTAATGTCCATATTTACAAAATGGAATTAAGATAGTGCACTCCGTTTAGGCATGGAAGTATAAATTGCATGTTGCATTATTAGGACATATCTTCTTCACAATAAGTCATTATGGAAAGTGTTAAGAATCCATAGGAAAGTGCAAGGCATGAAATGATTCTTAAGTGGAATAACTCTAGTCAATTGGTATAAATATCATTTTTTCAACTGCATAATTATTAGAAAAGGTTGCATGTTTTAGCTTGAATCTTGTTCGTAAGTTATAGGATGATTAATTGGTTAATCTTAAACCGAAAAGTTAGGATTTGAAAATCAACTTACGCATAGATAATAAGTCATGTGGTTATGGAAATGATAGCGTAATTATCTTCAAAAGTAATAGGTTAAATTGGCATAAACCTAAACACCTAAACCCGCGGAGTACTCGTTTTAGAAAGAGTTAATTCAATTCCAAAGAACTCACTAGAATTTAATACGTGACCTAGTCGCACGTATTGCTAAAACTGAAACTCCTATACCCTAAATACTTACCCACATTCACCGAATGTAGGGACAACGGAACATACTTGAGAAGTGATCTAGGGTTTGTCCCTAAGAATCTTTCGCTAAAAAGATGGAACTTGGAACCCTAGGACTGACAACGTCAGCCTAATGTAATCAGGAACATATTTTTTTGTGACTCCATTTGATGGGTAGAATAGTCCCATAGTTCAATGCGACACTTGTGCAACAAGTGCAGAGTCATATGATCTTGTGATTGGATCACAAGGGAATGGCCAATTCTCGGAATGAGGTTGGCAGATTCTTACGCAAGTTATCTTGCAAGAGGATGAATAATCGTCCTAATATAGTATCTTTCTGGGGTAAAGATAATTGCTTGGAAGCAAAGGACAAGCCAATAATTTGGATTAACATATGAACTTAAGGTATTGATCAAGTCGGGTTAATAGGGTACGCCCTAACCCAGGATATAGGGGATCTTGCCAAGTCGCGAGTAATCCCGGATCGAGTACTGCATGCATTGGGAAAGAAGGAATCACTCCTTAGCAGTTGGCCAAAAATAACGACCAATGGAAATGATTGTGCTTGTTACAGATTTAAGAGCATTGTTTTTCTTTGTTTAATCAAATAATTAAAGGATAAATGGATATCTAATGCTTCAGGTTGAAGGCCTGAAGGGAGAGGCAGCTTCAGTTACCCCCGACTGCCTGCTTGACCCTAATTAAGGGGGTTGTTAACCGTGTCGGGAAGGTGGACCGAACCCGCCGCAAGAGGTCTCTCTGTTGAGCGCTACTTAGAGCAGGAGGATGCTTGGGTTCCAGAGGGGGCTCTGGCCGTAAATCCCTTGCCTTTCGGGCCCTGCACAAGAGGCTAACGTGACTCGGGATTGGATCTCGAGGCCCGCATACTAGTCTACGGGCGGAATCTTGGATTAGTGATCCCTGTGGATTGATGGATAGCCTTCGGGCGGATTGTGGATAAGCCTACGGGCTGGACTTTATGTATTTCGAAGATAAATATAATAACCTGTTAAAAAGGAACTTGTTTGACATTGCTTTTCTATGTCAAGTGCTATGATTACGAAGGAACCAGTGCCTAATGGGCTAATTAAAGAAGCTGATTGATACATGTACAACTAAATGTGTTAGGTAATTAAATAACTAAAACAACGTGAGGAAAGTGCGGTGGATGTGGCCATAGGTCTGTCCTACGGATGGGTGGTCCCGTTTGGCCGGGAATTTTTCTCAATCAAGATGAACAGCAGGAAGATTGTTCAAAGAACACGAACTACAGAGCATTGACCTAGAGTTGTAACTGATCCCGATTTATGCTATTTTAGGGGAACAGAATGGGACTATGCTTTATGGCAGAGAGGTTGAGCTTCGCATCCCTCTCGTTTTCCATTCTCCTTGAACGAAGTGCAGCATGAATCCGTTTCGAACCTGGCCTTTCTGCGTAAAGTAGTTTGCTTGGGTTCGACGTCAGTTGCCATTAGGAAATAACCAATAGGAAAAACCCTAATTTAGGTCGGTCCTAAGTGGGAACAGCCGGAATACTTCTGCTACATGGCAGACGCGGAGAGTCCTAGATCGCAAACCCCATAACATTGTATGGGAGTGCCAGGCAGAGCCTTCTAGATATCCTTTTCGATGGACTGCTAAGACATGTCCTGAAGATAACAGGTGGACACTTTACAAGGATTAGAAAGGTCAAGTGGATGTGAGTCATAAGGAAAATGAATATAAGAAGATGATCTCCCTTGTGTTTGAAAGATACCTCAATGTTTTATCAAAGAAAGAAGGTTGCTATAGGTTTGATCACACACTCAAGTCCTCTCTCCAATACAAAGGGATAGGAGAAACTGGGAACCTATATTGTGAAGCTCATCCCCCACAAAGAAAGAGTTGATATAACCTTGAGCATGTGCTAAATCTCTATCTCAAAGACATGTTAGAGATTCACATAAGAAAGATAGTACTCAAACAAGCTTGAGCACATGTTCAAGCTCTCTCTCATAGACATCTCAATGAGATAAGGGAATTACCATGTTGTGCTTAGAGATAGAGGTCCTCCCTCCACAAATATAGAGTTGATACAAGCTTGAGCACATGCTAAAGCTCTTTCCCATATTCATATAAAAAAGTCATATCAAATAGATAGAGTGCTTGAAGCATGCTATCTAATAGCCATCTCAATGAGAGAGGAGGAACTTTCTTCCATGCCCTCAAAGGAAGAGGGGAAAACCCCATTAATAAGCTCCTTCCCCATAAGGAGAGGGTTTTAACAAGCTTGAGAATGTGCATAAGCTACATCCCAAAGGCATATAAAAAAGCCATGCCAAATAGGTAGGGTTTGAATACAAGCTTGACCACATGCTCAAGCATGCTGTCTCATAGCTATCTCAATGAGAAAGAAGAAACTATTTTTCGATGCCCCCAATGGGACATCAGGAAATTTTCTTGACAAGTTTATTTCCCATAAGGAGAAGGTTCATATGAGGTTGAGAACATGCTCACACCTCATAATCATACCAAATCAATACATGAAATAGTTGAGCCATGTATGCATCCATGATGTATGTTCTTGTTGAGCTCTAAGCTTGTATATACATTGATAATGTGTATGGGTGCCTAGAGACAAACTTATATTTATGTATTATTGGCATGAATTTATTCCTTCATGGCCATGTCGAGTTGTTGATTCCATATTGAAGAGTTGTAATACAAAGACCATGCCCTATGCCTCTATGCTTGGATTAAAATGATGGGTTGTTAATACTAATGTAGTAGGAAATACTTGGCACCACAATGTATAAAAATCAATAATACAATCAAACTCTCTTCAAGTTGAGCATAGCCTTGTGGTTGGGTAGGCTCAATGATATCCTTTATGAGATTGAGGTTAGCTTTAGAGCATATAGAAAATCCTAATCCTAAGATCAATAAAGTGTTGAAAGAGACCAAAATTTCATAAATGTTTTGCTTGAGTATTTTTCAATACATGTAAAAGTGTATTCTATTCTAAGGAGACTTGACATGAATCAAGCTAAAGTACACCCTAGCTCTAAGCACATGACTTGATAAGATTCCAATTATAGTGTTAGAGTAAAATTTATGATGTCATATTGGAAGATGATAACAAAATGATATCAAAGTATACCCCAAAATATTTTAAGCAAGGCAATTTAAAGTAAGTTATAACACCAAATTTATTTTTCATCAAAGTGATAGTTACACTATACCCAATTGAATTTTATTAAAAATCCTAATAGATTAATGATTCTAAACTCTTACTACATATATTGGTATACAAGGTGGAGAGCACAACCTTGCTTTTTATATATCAAACGGCATCTTATAGAGTTGAAAAGATGCAATCATATTGATGTGCATACCATATTAATATAGAAAACCATAGTTAAGTTATGCAGGATGGATTTTAGGCCCCGGAACGTGCCTAAAAATAGGAGAAAAATGTGGATATGCAGGAGAAAATGCTCAACCACGAAGGCGGCAGCTCGACCTAGGACGATTTTAAGCGTCAAGTACTTGATGGGCGCCCGTACGACACTCCGAGAATTTTCATAATTTTTCCGTGCGCCTGTGCTAGTCAGTGGAGCTGCCGGTCAGTGCGGGATGTCGAGACGAGTTCATAGAAATTTTCAGACGGCCGATCGGAGTCCGTATGCGGAAGATGGCCCGAAACCGGCCGGGGTGCCCAAAAGGGGGCCCAAATTGGAAATCCCAAGAGGTGTAAGAGAGGGGGGGTGACCTTTGGCACCCCCCCCTCCAAAAAAATCGTGAATATGGGGGGGGCGGCGGCTGTTTTCAGCCACCGAAAAAATCGCACCCCCCCCCCCATTTGAGAGATGTCAGGCTACACATAAGCCATGAAGGTGATCAGCCCGGGCTCCTGCATCAAGGCTACGCTCCGCATCGCCGCCCTTCGCGTGCAAAATGGTGGACTGGTTGGAGAGAGAGAAAATCAGTCTTTCTCTCTCCTCCCTCTCTCTCCTCTTAACCCCCGTTCATGCGTGGAAGAGTAGAATGGAAATGGATGGCCGGATGGATGCCGATTCTTGACGAGATTGAAGGGCAATGCCAAATCATTGTAGATTGCTGATTCCAAGCAGAATTCATGGCTGGAAATCAATCGTGGGACGTGCCAAATTTAATGAAAAACCCGCAAGACACGGTAATAATTGTTTTTACAAAGAAAATGGTCTTTTGATGCAAATTTGGTTGATAAAAATGTGTTCATATGGATTGAGTTTTGAGTATGTCATGCTTTGAGTTGTTTTCTAGCTGTTCATCATTTAAAAAATCAGAAAAACATGTGTGGGATAGCAGAAAATAGAAAACCGAGACACGAAAAACCATAAAAATGAAGGAAAATAGGGTTTTTTGGGCTAAAAATGATGCAATAAATTAATCCACACCTACTAAAATTTCTATTTCTGCTGAAATGAACTAAGGGCCACAACCCATAAACTGAACTTAATTTTTAGCAATTAAAAATTGGGAGAAAATGGGGAAATTTGCAAGAAAATGATGGAAAAACCCTAAAAAATAGGAAAAATTTATATTTTGGGCTTCGAAAAATTGGGAAAATTATGAGTAATGTCCGTGAATGTATAGCAAGGCTGAGGCATGAAGATTTGCTTCAGATCAGCCTTTTTTCTGTGTTTTAGTTCGGTTTTGTCCGCTTTTGATATGAAAAATAAGGAAAAGAGCCGTAAAATACCATGCAACGAAGCACAATCGTTAGAAAGGAACCATGAAAAGGATGTTTTGCACTTGTGCACGATACTGTTTTGCTAAATGCTTGAGCACTAGGCATCAACCAAATGCATGGAGCATGAAAAGAATTTAAAAGTATCAGTGATCAGCTCCTGGACATGCATTGCAATTGGTTTATGAGGACATGACCTACGTTGAGAGGCAGTGAGATACCCATGCTGTAGGCTAGTCGTGGGGTCCTAAAGGGGAAAGAGAAGTAAGGACAATGGTACATTCCTGGACACGCTTATTTGGTACCTTGAGCGACTTGTGTGCGAAATGTCTATATGTTGAGCGACGCACTGAGGGGCCAATCCCCAAGGTGTAGGAGAGTCGTAGAGGGTTGACGGCATTCAGCCGTAGGAGGAACCCCATGTGTATGTGATTCGAGCCTTTTGGCTATGTGAAAGGGACTCCCTCTGAGGAGTAATATTGGGTTAAGATCAGTTGGACTACGACGTATTACAAACGCAATGTTTAGGAAGGCAGAGATTTTGATAGACGCTCCTGGCCGCGAGGCTGAGGGGTTGTCTTGTGCGTAGTGATGAGGCCCGGCTAGTGCATGAGCCAGCGCCGGCCCGTTTTTTGGTCCATCAGTGGTGCATCTGCCGGGAGCCGCTTAAAAGTGGCGGTTCTCGAATCTTGGTTGTTTAGGGACCAACTAGCAGTTTATGCCAAAGGATAGTGAGATTGATCCGTTATTTATTGATAAGCATCGTCTAGCAGAAATCCAAAAGCAAGAAAGAGACGAAAGAGCTAGGCGACGTGCTGAAAGTTTTAGGAGATATTCCCCTAAGCGTAGCGGTGCTGAACCCTTACGAGGGAGTGGATCTAGTGGTCTTAGGACCACAAGCAGTAAGTTAGGAGAAGGTGGAAGCTCTAGTGCTCCCCTTCCTTCTATAAGCCAGTCCACGTCAAGTACGGGAGGTGTAACCCCACCGTCCCCTATTCCTAGTGCAAATCCAATCCTTGTCATGGCGCAGCCTATTGCAATTCCAGTAGGAATGACGGATTTTCCGGCTCTAGGTTACCCGCTATCCATTTTTAATGGGTTAGTTGAGGAAGATGCGGAACTCCACATTAGGGAGTTTCAAAAGCTGATGTTTAATTGTCGCATTCAAGAGGAAGGACATTTAATGATGTTCTTCAATATGACTCTCAAAGGAAGAGCCGCTATATGGTATCATGGTTTAGAAACCGGAACCATATTGAATATTGATTCATTTTATGGAGCTTTTCGAAGGGAGTTTGCCCCTGAAAGGGGTGGGCAATATTGGTTGCGTGTACTTAACGTGACCCGCCAAGAACCACACGAGGATATTCGTGCTTATGCGAAGAAGATAAAAGAGGTTTTCCGTAAGTTGGACACCTCTATTCCTATCCCCGCAGCGGCCCAATTGCAATATTTCCTTCATGGTTTGGACTTTAATATCCAATTGCAGTTGAGTAGTGTTCCCTTGGGGGATATAGACACTGCCATTACACGAGCACAAGAGGTGGAATCCCGACTACAAGCGGCCTATGCTTCTCGAGGCAATTCGAATATGGGTTTAGTGTTGGGAAACAATGTGCCAATGGCCAATGGCAGTAGTGGCCAAGGGATAACGATGGCTAACCCTAATGGGAGAGGGAACATGATGCAGAATGTGCCTTTATTACAAGCTCCCCCTAGCATGTCGATGCCTACGGGCAGTCAAATGATTCCAACCGGTGGAAGCCAGGCAGTTAATTCTAACACCATGCATGTGGTTCAACAACCAATGCCTAATCGAATTGTTAGGCCGATGGAATGACATGGTAATGACCAAGGCTATGAGTCCAGTTCTTCCAATGTTCTTGGCGAGGTTAAGGACATGATGAAGCATTATACCGACATGATTACGGAGAAGTATCGACAAATAGCCGTGGATATCAACTTCCTTAAAAAACAACAAAATTTGATAGGAAGTAGATACCCAGATGAGGGTGCACCGTCGAGGTTTAGTTGCAAATGGTGTGGTGGGCAGCACTATCCAAGGAATTGCCCAAATATTAAGTGCGACATTTGTGGAAAATCCGGCCATTTAGCAGATACTTGCTGGAGTAAGATCAGTTCCCTCCAGCGAGGTAGTCGGCAACCAGGGCCTGTTAATCATCGTGCCCAAGGAAATGATTCCCAGCGAGAGGATGGGCCTAAACAAATACTTCAACGACCAAAGACTACAGTGGAGGAGCTACCAAGTGGTAGTGGGGTTAGTTTGATTGAGGCTGTACACGTTAACGATGCTGAAACCTCTAATTTGCGAGCTGTCCTTACAAGAGGTCAAAAGGGCAGAGGAGCCGACAAGGATAAGGCTGTCGACGGAAACCCTAAACAAGGTGACAAAGGAACGCAAGTTTTGGATCCTGCCCTGGAAGGGGGACCTTTGAAGCCCGTAGAAAGTAAAGCCGATAAGGAAGCACCAAAGAAGAAGGTGAAAGTTAAGAAAGAGGCAATAAAGCCAGTTCAGCGACCTAAAGAGCGGATGGTTTGGCGTGAGAAGCGAGCTCTATCAAACTATCATGAATTCGATTTGGCGGGCTCTCTTTGCGAAGTCAAGCCGGATGTGACCCTTTTACAGCTTATTAAGCTTTCCCCAGGAGTACGTAAGGAATTTAGAAAGATCTTACGTACCGGTTATATCGTAGAACCTTTGGGAATTGCGCGAGTTGGTGATGACTGGTTTGAGCATGCTGAGAAGCATTGCCCAAGGGTTGCAGCCTATGTCGATGGGATATTAGTAGATTATGCCATTGTCGACACTGGATCATCTGTTAACATTATGAGTTCTGAACTGATGGAAAGGTTGAGTCTTGCGATTCAGAAAGATACTTCCACAATTCTTAGAATGGCAGATGATAGTTTGAGACAGCCGAAAGGCTGCATTACTAAGGTCCATGTCACTGTTGCAAATGTAGAATGCCTGTTGGACTTTAGGGTGATTCGTTTTGCAGGGCGTCCAAGTTACCAAGTATTACTCGGACGACCTTGGATCTTGCAAGCGGACTGCCAAGTAGATATACCCGCCGGTCGACTGATATTCGGTAGAGGTGCCTAGCGTGTGGTAGTTGATGCTTATCCTGAGTCCCCGTAGAGTGAGAGAGCTCCTCTATCTTCTACAGAATTGGAGACATTAGAAGATTTATCTGGCAATGAGACATCATCAAGTGATGAGTCCAAAGAGGGATCCACCACGGAGGACATCTATCAGATCACTTTGAACGAGCCGATAGAGGGCCAAGATCGGATAAGAGATGCAGATGTTATCGAGCTAGACCTTGGTACGCTTGATGATTCGCGGCCAATCAAATTAGGGTCTATGCTCAGTACAGCAGAAAGGGAGGACTATGTGGCCTTGATCCAGGAATTCCGTGATATCTTTGCCTGGAGTTATGATGAGTTGAGAGGCATCCCTCCTAGTCTTGCTGTTCATACAATCTCGTTGAAGGAAGGCAGTCGTCCTGTACGGCAGAAAGTAAGGCGTATGGCTTTCAAATTAAGGGACGGCCTGTTTGAAGAGTTACAGAAGCTTCGAAAAGCGGGTTTGATTTTTCCTGTGCAGCACACGGAATGGTGTTCGCCAGTTGTGATTAGAAAGAAGAAGAATAATCAAATCCGTTTATGTGTAGACTTTAGGGAGCTGAATAAGCAGACAGTTAAGGACTACTACCCGTTGCCATTTATTGACCAGATTTTGGATCAATTAGCGGGTAGGGAGATATATTCGTTTATGGATTGCTTTGCAGGATACAACCAAATGGCAATTGCAGAAGAGGACAAGTTGAAAACAACTTTTATCACTGTATTTGGTACTTTTGCGTACCATGTGATGGCCTTTGGTTTATGCAATGCGCCTGGTTCGTGGCAACGAACAGCAGATAAGACATTCGGTGACATATCCCCTGAAGAGTTGAAGGTGTTTATTGATGATTTAGGGGCCGCCACCGTGAGAGAAAGGCAGTTGATCATTTTAAGAAAATGCTTCGAGCGCTGTAGACAATTTTGCATCGCCTTAAACCCAGGGAAGCATGTTTTTGGAGTACCTTATGGGCTATTGCTGGGTCATGTGGTCAGTTCGGTAGGAATTGCGACAGACCCCGAGAAGGTTAAAGTTATAGTTGCCATGGGTCCACCACGCACTCCGAAGGAAGTTCATAGCTTTCTGTCTTCGATTGGTTACTACCGTAGATTCATCAACGCCTTAGCAGAAAGAACGTTGCCGCTTACAAATTTATTGTCCTTTAGCTGTTCGTTTGTATGGGGTGACCCTTGTAAGGTAGCATTCGAGGATGTGAAACAGGAGCTAGCAAGAGCACCCGTTTTAAAAGCACCTAAAAGAGGTGAGGTATTCTACATATTTTCAGCAGCCACGATGTATAGTATCAGCTGCTGTTTAGCCCAAATTTGGGAGGAGAAGTGGTACCACCCGATTGCTTTTGCTAGTCGGAAGCTGGGGGTATCCGAAATCAATTACACTTACATGGAGAAATTGTGTCTAGCGATGGTTTTTGGGACCAAGAAGTTCAGGCATTACATTCTCTATGAGAAAGTCGTGCTTTATACGAAGGAGGAGGGACTTCGATTATTGATGAATAAGTTACATCCGCCTGATCGTCTAGCAAAGTGGTTAATCACTTTGCAGGAATTTGATTATGAAATCAAGAGTAAGCCACCAAGGTTGCAAGGCATCGTGGAATGTCTTGTGGACTTTGGGGAGCCGAAAGAATCTGTGGCTGAAGGTAGTGATATGGAGTGGTTATTTAAAATAGATACGGCATCTATTCCCTCATGGTATGCTGCAATAACGTATTATTTATCAACAGGAGAGGCGGGATCCGAATTATCTAAAGCTGAGAGAAGGAAAATTAAGCAGCAAGCATTAAAGTTTGCTTTGATCGCAGGTACATTATATCGGCAAGGGGTTGATGACATCTATCGCCGATGTGTGATGCCTGATGAGGTGCCATTCATTTTGGAAGAGTGCCATGATTCTGCTTGCGGTGGCCATTTTGCTGGACGTCTTACGGTGTCGTATTGCTGCGCATTCGAAGTGTTTAAACCACCCAAAAGTTGTGCATGGAATTTGGTACTTTGTACATACTTAGTTGTTGTGATAACATTTATTTTATGCGTATAAGTATAGTGGGGAGGAGTTGGAGACAATGTGCTGTTTACATGAGCGCCAAAGATATGGAACAACAGGCTTCTGTCTTTAATCCAGTGCTGGATATGGATCCGAGGCTAGTTGTTGGTCTCTTTGACCTTCTGAGAGACGTAGATATTAGTATATTTGTTCTCCGTTTTTGCGGGGAGTGTGAACTCGTAAGGTTGACTGACAAGAATGCCTTAGCTGTATTGCTCCGAGTTTTCAGATATTGTAAGAGCCGCAACTGCAATGCGACGAGTGGATCATGCTTCTGCATACAGTGGTGCTGTATGAGTATTTCTGTCCACCTCAGGATCAACCGCCCATGGATGGGGTTCAGCTGAAACTTGGGTAACCATAAAAGGCTCGGCACGTAGGAGACTTGATTCGAGCTGGTGTGAAGATGCTACTAGGGGAAGTTCTAAGGAAAGAGAAAAAGAAAACTAAGAAAAGAGGGAGAGGGATATTTTTGAAAAAGGGAAGAATGGCGGGCTGTGTGGCGAAAGGGGAGGAGGAGAGCTCTAAATGAGGAGACGAGGGGGGAGGCTATGCCGATGACTGGGGGCGAAAGCAGAGGGGGGACCCTGCTCCTCGTAGTGTGCCGAAAATTACTGTCTACTTGGAAATCGAATGCTTGGTGATTGATGCGAACTGTTGATCAATCCAAATATTAAATGCTTGCAGGACAGTACTGACGAGTATGAGACTGCAGTCCTCTCTTACAGCCTACTGCAGATCACCTAAAGCTGCTGCATGAGCTCAATGAGATGATGATGACAATGGCGACAGTGAATTTGATCAGGACGTGGATGTTGATCTTGATCGTGATGCAGATGACTATGACGATGACGGCCTTGATGAGCATGGTCGTCTCTCTGAGGACATGCTTTTGATCCATGCGTGTATTTGAAGAAGGCGCATCGTCCTGGACATTCAACAGGGCTGCTCGATTCTATTGGATTTCTCCAACCGTACCGGACTGGAGTGCAAAAAACGATTTCAAAGTGGACATTCCGTTGACCTGCGACGTCCTACGCTGTACATGATGCACACTGCACTTCTTTGAGATGATCGGAGGCTTGTGCAGGCCTGCTAGGGTCATTGCCATCATTATTATGTTGAACCTTGTCCTGAGGAACATGAAACCAGGCAGCTGAGAGCCTGTTCATCAACATTTCTGTACGATTCTTAGGTCCAGAGGCCGAAGCAGTGGCTGTGAGCACAGACACGATTATATACATAAGATAGCTCCTGCAGAATCAGATTGTGACATTTCCATCTCTGCAAGCATAGAGAGTGATCCTCTCAAAACTGTTGTTCTCTCTGATCTTGGAGGACTTGAATGGGGAATCTCTTGTGAAGGCTATCATTAGTCTTCTTCAGCAACCGATTCTTTTCTCTCTGCCTCTTCCATATGCCAAGGCTAGTGCATCACTCCTGGAACTTGTTTAAAACATGTCAACAAGATTACTGCCAGCATCTTCTGACCTATTCAATGTTCTGGAATGACCTCAAATTGAAGTTCAGACAAGGCAAGCTGTGACTTGGAAGCTGTAATTTGCCCATAGCAGGACATGGCTAACTCTAAGTTTCCACCAAGCGTCATCATCTTCGTTTGCACAGAGATATATAACCTTAACCCATTTCCCTCTTCAGTCTTAATTCTATTGAAGGTGTTGCCTTCTTTGCTGTCCACTGCTATTGTCCTCTCCTGTGGCAATCTCTTGCTGAAATTTGAATGCTGAGAACAGCTTTGAACTGGTGATGAATGTTGGGTAGACTTATGGGTTGATTGCTCAATGATTAGATCGAGAAAAGGCTCAGAATTGCTGCCCACCAGAACTCTTTCCAGCAAAACTCTTCAAGCCTATGTGTCAATGACATAACTGTCTTCAAATACCTGAATGCAAAATAGGTTATGAGATACTACAGATTTTTCTGAACATGGACCTCATGTAATTTACTTGACAAGGAATATAGTAATCTTTGGCATCAAATTTTTGAGTTCTTCTTGTTAGTCTCTTCCATTGCTGTACCTTGAACCCCGTGTTCTGCAGCTCTCGCACAATCTCTTTGACATTTCTGGTGAACCCGACGTGAAAGTGCTGCGTCATCAGCAAGATGGGAGACTCGCAAGAAGAGATGACAGATGATAATGTCATGAAGAACCTGTTTCAGTCATTTACCATGTATATGCAGCAGCAAGTTCATGCAAAACGAGACAGTGATGCCATGGATGCCTTGAAAGCTGTCCAACAGGAGATGAAGCAGTTTAATGGCCAGCAAGTGTCAACTTACCTGCATTTGTATGAAGAAAAGATGAAGTTTTTTGGAGTTTCTCAAGATGTTTGGAGCCGCTACTTCTTGCGGATCGTGGTGCGCGCTCTTGAAGGTCGAATTGCAGAAATTCAAGAGGCACATGCAGGTTGGGCTGAATTTAAAAAGGCATTAAAAGATGAATATTTCCTGGAGGATATAGGTCTTATGAATCGCAGGAAATTTTTAGCATGGGTTTCTATGCCTAATAAGGGACTTTCTGTTACCGCTCTTCTGCGAGAGTTTGAAAGCCGTTATGATCAGTTGGATGGGACTGAACAGCAAGCTTTGGAGATGCAGAAAGTGGAGTTATTTTTGCAAGCTGCAGATGCTGATTTACAGGAAAAGTTGGATGATCTTTTGGAAGATCAAGCTACTGATTCAGGTTTAAAGACTGAGTGGAGACATGTCATTGATGCTGTAAATGCTCTTGTCAAGAAGCAGCGCAGGAGAGTCGGATTGCATCGAAATACAGGATTAGTTTCTGAAAAATCTTTGGAGACTTCTTCTTTTACCCCTGCTGCAGCTTCTTTGCCTAAGCCTACTCCTCCTGTTGTGAATCCACCAGTTCCTGCTGCTCCAGTGCCCTTATCTGTAGATGATGTTATTAAAGGCTTGGCGGATTTGACGATTGAAGCAGTCAAAGCTGAAGTTGGTAAGTTAAAGGAGCAACTTATGTCAGTACCTGCTGTAGCACCTGCTCCAGTGACTGCTTTTCTAGCTGGACAAAGAAAAGGGCGACGATGTATTTGGTGTGATAGTACAAAGCACCAACACTGCAGAGATTGTGATGCTTTTCAGGAAGCACGTAGGAAGAATGTAGTGTTCTGGGGACAAGATGGGAAGATATGGCTGACAGAGACTGGCGCTCCTCTTGACACGAACTTTGGTAAGGGAGGTATGAAGAAGCTTGTTGATGATATGGCTGCACGATCAGCTTATGTGAGTGTTAGAGGAGATGCTTCAGCTTTTGGAGTCCAGCTTGAGCAGAAATCTGATGGAGACTCTGCTTTATGGTCTTCTGCCTTGGAGATAGCGAGAAGAGGGAAAGTTCAAACTTCTACTATGACTTGTGTGGGCTCTAGCATCCGAGGAGAAACAGGATGGGATTCTCCTGTTGACAGGTATTCTATTTTTGCTTATATGGCTAAAATGCAGGGTTTAGATGCCATGGTTGAGGAAAAGAGAAGAAGAGATGAGGAGGGTCCTAGCTCCTCCAAAAAGACTAGAGGGGGTGACTTTGTTTCACCACCTGTTACAGCTCCACCTATGTCAAATTCTCCAACTCAAACAGGTTCCGATCAACCAATGGAAGACAAGCAGAAAGAAAAGAGGCAACCAAGAAAAGAGCCAGGATTCAAGCTCTTCTCAGACCTTGAAATGCAAACGGATATGAGTAAGATTTTTCATGAAAGAATTTTGAATAGTGAAGTCACTTTTACTGTTGGAGAGGCTCTTGGGATTGCTAGAAGAGAAATACAGGATCAGATGCAGGATCTTTTGCGGAGGAAACGACATGCGATGGAAGGACCTGCTTTACAGGGATTGTGGCATGGAGCTCTTGGAGAAGAGCATGATGATGCAGTGATGGTTGAGAATGCTTCTGTTAATCCGCAATTGGAGAAAATAGTGCAGCCTATGCAGTATGAAGATGATGAGACCCCTATTCTCATTCCTCGCAGCCATTTTTCACGAAGTCATTGGGCTAGAGCAACCACTGAGACAGTGGTAAGGATTGGAGAGAAACAAATTCCCTTGATTGCTTTGGTTGATCATGGTTCTGAAATTAATCTTATTGCTCGAGGTGTTTATGAGAGTGGCAAGTGGCCTATGGATGCAGAGCATGGCTGGCGCATGAGAGCCGCCAATAATACTTCTGGTGATATGTATGCTGCTTGTCCGAGTATTAGAATTACTATTGGTAATGTTGAAGAGGATTATCATTCCTTTGTTCAGGATTCATGCTCTTATCCGATTATTCTTGGACAACCTTTCATTACTGAAGCAAGAATGGAAACAAAAGTGATGGATGACGGATCAGCTTATGCACGGATACGCAGTAAAGATGGTATGCGAGCTGTTCAGTTTATGACTGTTGGGGTAAATCATCCGAGAAACAGGGACTCCTTGCGTGAGGCACCACTACCTGCGAAGGAGTTGGATTTTCATTAGGTACCGCTGTCTTGCGAGACGCCAGTGGTACGGAGCGTAGAAAAGTGGAGATCTCGCCTCCTGGCAGCCAGTCTTTCTCCAATAACTTTGTTGGGTTTACTTCAGATAGTTCGGTAAGTTATCAGAAAATTTCAGATTTGCCTAGAGTTGCCAGGCAGTACATTGGTCGTAAGGAGAAAGAGTTGAAGAATGCAGGTATTTTGCAAGCAGAAGAACATGTGGATGGATTGTATGAAGGGATGTCTTATGCAGATACATTGTTTGAGATGAGTGCAATGCTGAAAACTGATGTATGCAAGGGTTCAAAGATCATACCTGTGCAAACCTTGGATATGTTTCAGGAAATTTCTGGTTTTATGCTGCAAACAGAGTTAGAGGCTGAGAAAACTCAGCAAACTGAATTTATGGCTGATCTTGATCAGCTAATAGAAGTGCAGAGGGCTGAATCCATTCAGCCAACAGAGTTGAATGCAGAAAAATTTCTGCATACAGAGTTTCAGACTGCACCCATGCAGTCCATAGAGCTAAAGGCTGAAATCATTCAGCCAACAGAGTTGAATGCAGAAAAAATTCTGCATACAGAGTTTCAGGCTGCACCCATGCAGTCCATCGAGCTAAAGGTTGAAATTTTTCAGCCAACAGAATTGAAAGATGCTGAAAATTTGCAGAAATTGCAGCAAACGAAAGAGTGCTTGAATGATGCCAAGGTTGACACAAAATATAAAACAGTTGATAAGAAGGTTAAGCCGGTTGCAGGCCCGCTTCCTTCTGATAGTGATGAGCAGATTGAAAAAGCTATGAAACAGCCTATGTTGAGGGATCCTGCAAATATTGGACATAAGTTTACAGTTGAAACTCTTGCAGAATTGAAGATTGGAAATGATGATTTTTTGCTTCCAGTGGAAAAAGAATGTTTTAGAGAGATGCTTGGACGTCATGGTAAGGCATTTGCTTTCTTTCCACATGAAATTGGCTGCATTAGTCCCGAATTGGTTGCACCCATGGTCATCTTCACTGTTCCTCATGTACCATGGAATATACGCCCTATACCTGTGCCTAAAGCACACTTGCCAAAGCTGATAGAGTTGCTGAATGAGAAGATTAAAATGGGGATTTTGGAACCCTCTTCTGCACCTTATTCTAACAGGTGGTTTACTGTACCAAAGAAGAATGGTACTTTGAGATTTATTCAGGATATGCAGCCCGTGAACAAAGTGACAATCAGGAATGTGGGTACAGGTCCAGTTGTGGATGAATTTGCTGAGGCTTTTGCAGGACGAGCCATCTATTCACTAGGTGACTTGTATTCAGGTTATGATCAGTTTCAGCTTGCCTTGGAAAGCAGGGATATTACTACTATGCGGACACCTATTGGTCTTGTAAGGATGTGTACCTTGCCTCAAGGTGCTACAAACTCAGTTGCTCATATGATGAATGCTATGCATAGAGTTCTTCGAGACTATATTCCGCAGTTTACCATGCCTTTTCTAGATGATGTGCCTATTAAGGGTTGTGCAGAAGAAGAAAAGAATGAAAGTCTTGATTTGCGTGGATGTAGACAGTTTGTGGCTGATCACTTGAATGCTTGTGAGCAAATATTGACACGATTAGAGGAGGTAAATTTGACACTTTCAGGGCTGAAATCTGTCTTTGCTGTTAATGAAGTCATCATAGTTGGGCATATGGTTGGATATTATGGCAGAAAGCCTTCTCCTGCAAAGGTGGATGCCATAAACAGGATTGCAGAGTATTGCTCGACTACTTCAGAGGTGCGGAGATTTGTGGGAGCTTGTGTATTTTACATGATTTGGATTCCTCATTTTGCTCATATTGCAGATGTTCTCTATCAGCTGCTTCGAAAAGGGCAGAAATTTCATTGGGATGAGAAGCATTCAAAAGCCATGCGTAAGCTCAAGAAGCTGTTGCAATCAGCTCCTACTCTACGCAAGGCGGATTATCAGTGTGGACGGCCGATCATGTTGACAGTTGATACTAGCCCTATTGGCATAGGTTGGGCTGTGGGACAGGATGATGCTGATGGAAATAGGTATGCTATCCGCTTTGGTGCTAAAGTTCTTAATGAGCGACAAAGGAGATATCCGCAAATCAAAAGAGAATTGTGGGGAGTAGTCACTGCACTGAAGTGTGACAAAGGATATTTTATTGGAGCTTCAGTTATTGTGGAAACAGATTGTTTACCTTTGCTTGGCATGATTACTAGTTGCTCGACTCCAGATATAGCGATGCTTCGATGGATTGCCTATATCAAATCATTGAATCCAGAATTTCGTCACATAGCAGGGAAAGATAATCCAGTTGCTGACATGCTTTCTAGAGCGAGATATGAGGATGAGGAGTCAATGCTTGCAGAAGATGATGAGACAGAGTTTGCTGCTTCTGTCCTTATTCATGATTGTCATGTATCTACTGTTGAAGCTTTTATTGAAGAACTTTATGTTGATGAGTGGCTGCAAATTGGACAATATCTAAGTTCATTGACTCGAAGAGCTGATTGGACAGATGATGAATTCAAGAAAATCAGAAGGAAGGCTTATGGGTATTTCTTGAAGGATGGTTTTCTTTGGAAGCATCCAAGAAAGAGAGGAGGTTTGCCCTTGAGAGTAGTTTGTGATGTAGCAATGCAAATACAGATTATGCGAGAGTTTCATGAGAGCTCATGGGCTGGACATAGAGGTGTGTGGGCTACCTATGAGAAAATCAAAGAAAGATACTGGTGGAAAGGGATGTATAAAGATGTTTCTCACTTTGTGGAGACTTGCAGGGACTGCCAGCTTTACTCTTTAGTGCGACATCGTGATGAGCTGCATCCGACTTATCCACTATGTATGCATTACAAGTGGGTGGTAGACTTGGTTACTTTGCCAGTGGGACTTTGGCAGATGAGATATCTTGTCTTGGCTAGGGAGGATCTTACAAACTATGTTGAAGGTAGACCGTTGCGGACGAAGACCACCACTACAGTATGTAAATTCTTGTTGGAAGAAATATTTTGCAGGTATGGATGTATAGGCAAGATTACAGCTGATTGTGGAGAGCTAGATGCTGATGAAGCTAGAGAATTCTTCTCACGGCTTGGGATTAAATTGGCTCTTACTACTGCTTATAATCCAGAGGGAAATGGCAAAAGTGAAAGAGGACATCCGCCAATAGTTAAAGCATTGGCAAAAGCTTGTAGAGGACAGATTGGAGATTGGCCGAGATTACTACCTTTTGCATTGTGGACTGATCGCTCTACACATAGTGTGACTACTGGATATATGCCTGCGGAGTTGATGTATGGGCAAAAACCTGTCATGCCTACTGAAATTTGTGCTCTCACTTGGAGTGTTCTTCCTTGGCATGAGAATTTATCAAGGGAAGAGTTGTTAGCCCTTCGGATTCGTCAACTAGAGAGAAGGGAAGAAGATGTGCAACTAGCCATTGACCGTTTGAAGACAGCCCGTCTCAGAAATAAGGACAGGTTTGATTTAAGGCATCGCTTGAGGCCTAGAGTCATAAAAGAAGGGGATTGGGTTCTAGTCTATGACAGTAGTCTAGAAAATCAGCATAGTAGCATGAGAAAAATGGTTCAAAGATGGTTTGGACCGTATGAAGTGAAAAAGGTTTTTGACAATGGTACTTATGAGCTGGCTGAATTAGATGGAACATTATTGAGGGTGCCTATTGCTGGAAAACGAGTCAAGATTTTCAAGAGAAGAGAGGATGAAGAATATGCACTTGAAGCATTGACAGAACAAGAGCAGGTAGATGAAAGACAAGCTGAAGAGACAGAAAACATAGATGATGAAGCCGATGGAGAAACAGGTCCACTAGAATCAGAAGATGGACTTGACCTGTTTGTGGACTTGAATGATCCTGGATAGTTGGCACATCCGGAGGATGCGCAGGTTTAGAGGGGGTGGATGTCGTATTGCTGCGCATTCGAAGTGTTTAAACCACCCAAAAGTTGTGCATGGAATTTGGTACTTTGTACATACTTAGTTGTTGTGATAACATTTATTTTATGCGTATAAGTATAGTGGGGAGGAGTTGGAGACAATGTGCTGTTTACATGGGCGCCAAAGATATGGAACAACAGGCTTCTGTCTTTAATCCAGTGCTGGATATGGATCCGAGGCTAGTTGTTGGTCTCTTTGACCTTCTGAGAGACGTAGATATTAGTATATTTGTTCTCCGTTTTTGCGGGGAGTGTGAACTCGTAAGGTTGACTGACAAGAATGCCTTAGCTGTATTGCTCCGAGTTTTCAGATATTGTAAGAGCCGCAACTGCAATGCGACGAGTGGATCATACTTCTGCATACAGTGGTGCTGTATGAGTATTTCTGTCCACCTCAGGATCAACCGCCCATGGATGGGGTTCAGCTGAAACTTGGGTAACCATAAAAGGCTCGGCACGTAGGAGACTTGATTCGAGCTGGTGTGAAGATGCTACTAGGGGAAGTTCTAAGGAAAGAGAAAAAGAAAACTAAGAAAAGAGGGAGAGGGATATTTTTGAAAAAGGGAAGAATGGTGGGCTGTGTGGCGAAAGGGGAGGAGGAGAGCTCTAAATGAGGAGACGAGGGGGGAGGCTATGCCGATGACTGGGGGCGAAAGCAGAGGGGGGACCCTGCTCCTCGTAGTGTGCCGAAAATTACTGTCTACTTGGAAATCGAATGCTTGGTGATTGATGCGAACTGTTGATCAATCCAAATATTAAATGCTTGCAGGACAGTACTGACGAGTATGAGACTGCAGTCCTCTCTTACAGCCTACTGCAGATCACCTAAAGCTGCTGCATGAGCTCAATGAGATGATGATGACAATGGCGACAGTGAATTTGATCAGGACGTGGATGTTGATCTTGATCGTGATGCAGATGACTATGACGATGACGGCCTTGATGAGCATGGTCGTCTCTCTGAGGACATGCTTTTGATCCATGCGTGTATTTGAAGAAGGCGCATCGTCCTGGACATTCAACAGGGCTGCTCGATTCTATTGGATTTCTCCAACCGTACCGGACTGGAGTGCAAAAAACGATTTCAAAGTGGACATTCCGTTGACCTGCGACGTCCTACGCTGTACATGATGCACACTGCACTTCTTTGAGATGATCGGAGGCTTGTGCAGGCCTGCTAGGGTCATTGCCATCATTATTATGTTGAACCTTGTCCTGAGGAACATGAAACCAGGCAGCTGAGAGCCTGTTCATCAACATTTCTGTATGATTCTTAGGTCCAGAGGCCGAAGCAGTGGCTGTGAGCACAGACACGATTATATACATAAGATAGCTCCTGCAGAATCAGATTGTGACATTTCCATCTCTGCAAGCATAGAGAGTGATCCTCTCAAAACTGTTGTTCTCTCTGATCTTGGAGGACTTGAATGGGGAATCTCTTGTGAAGGCTATCATTAGTCTTCTTCAGCAACCGATTCTTTTCTCTCTGCCTCTTCCATATGCCAAGGCTAGTGCATCACTCCTGGAACTTGTTTAAAACATGTCAACAAGATTACTGCCAGCATCTTCTGACCTATTCAATGTTCTGGAATGACCTCAAATTGAAGTTCAGACAAGGCAAGCTGTGACTTGGAAGCTGTAATTTGCCCATAGCAGGACATGGCTAACTCTAAGTTTCCACCAAGCGTCATCATCTTCGTTTGCACAGAGATATATAACCTTAACCCATTTCCCTCTTCAGTCTTAATTCTGTTGAAGGTGTTGCCTTCTTTGCTGTCCACTGCTATTGTCCTCTCCTGTGGCAATCTCTTGCTGAAATTTGAATGCTGAGAACAGCTTTGAACTGGTGATGAATGTTGGGTAGACTTATGGGTTGATTGCTCAATGATTAGATCGAGAAAAGGCTCAGAATTGCTGCCCACCAGAACTCTTTCCAGCAAAACTCTTCAAGCCTATGTGTCAATGACATAACTGTCTTCAAATACCTGAATGCAAAATAGGTTATGAGATACTACAGATTTTTCTGAACATGGACCTCATGTAATTTACTTGACAAGGAATATAGTAATCTTTGGCATCAAATTTTTGAGTTCTTCTTGTTAGTCTCTTCCATTGCTGTACCTTGAACCCCGTGTTCTGCAGCTCTCGCACAATCTCTTTGACAACGGCACAAAAGGCTTTAAGAGCAGGTTATTGGTGGCCTGCCATCTTCCAGGATGCATTTGCGTATGTTAAGCGATGCAACATTTGTCAACGACATGATAGTCGAGAGAATAGGAAACGACCACTCACCCCAATTATGGCGATACTTCCATTTGAGAAGTGGGGAATAGACTTTGTGGGTCCTATTACTCCGTCGTCGACTACGCAAAAGAGGTACGTCATTGTCGCAACTGACTACTTCACAAAGTGGTCAGAAGCACGTGCAACAAGGAAAGATGATGCTAAAGAAACTGCTAGTTTCCTTTTAGAGCAGATAATATGCCGGTTTGGTCCGTCGAAAGAATTAGTGTCGGACCGTGGAACCCATTTCCTGAATAAGGTGATCAAAGGTTTGACAGGGATGTGGCAAATCAAGCATAACAAGACAACCCCATATAATCCACAAGCCAATGGTCAGGTTGAAAGTACCAACAAGCAGCTTGTGGGCATCCTGTCCAAAATTGTGTCGGAAAAGAAACGGGATTGGGATAAAAAGCTATACGTGGCAGTGTGGGCCTACAATATGACTTTCAAACGAGCCACTGGCCATACCCCGTTCAAGTTAGTATATGGGGAGGAGTGTGTCTTGCCTTTAGAGATTGAGCTGCCGACTATTCGGTTTGCCATTAATCATTCTTTGAGCGATAAAGACGTACTTTTTGAGCGCTTGACGACATGGCACATTTAGATGAGCTTAAGTTGCAGAGCTTATTGCACCAAGAAGTGGCGAAGCGCCGAATGAAGCAGCTACACGACCTCAAAGCCAAGAAATACACCTTCAAGAAAGGACAGCTTGTTCTGTATTATGACGCACGACGAGAATTATTTCCAGGCAAGCTAGAACCCAAATGGGATGGGCCCTATAGGATCGTTAGAATAGGAAAGAATAAATCTACAGTGTTGTTAGCTGACCTTGAGGGGATAGAATTTAAAAATAAGGTTAATCTTAATAAGATTAAACCTTATTACTTCTGATTGCACTAATGCTATGACTGCCTTGCAGGTCTAGGCGAGATCGATCAAACATCTGCAAGGAAATTGTGATAGAGGTTGATGGGTCGTCTGATCCCTTATTTAGAACACCCATATTTGGAACAGAGGTATCATCAGGGAAAGCTCATTTGGTGGAGCAAAGGATACAAGGTGATTGAGCAAGAAGGCGGGACATTTATTTGGGAGATCAAGGTCTTCTGCCATCAGTGCCTACAAATATTGACGAGTATCCCTGTTGAATTCAATGACGATGGAGGGATGGAACCTACAGTCCACCCATTGAATATGCTGAATTTCGATTACCATAATTACGAGTAGAGTTCAGGATGGCAGGATATGTAAACCCTTTATGGACGTACACTTTGTACTTTGATGGGGCGTCCAGGGGTCCATGCAAAAAAGGAAGTGTAGGAGTTGTCATCCGAGAGCCCCGACGACGCATTGTCATGAAGTTAGCTGCTTATCTCAGGGCGAATTTTACCAATAATATGGCAGAATACAAAGCCCTGATAATGGGTTTGAATATTGCAAAGAAGGGTGGTATCTGCCAGTTATTGGTGAAAGGGGACTCTCAGTTGGTTTTAAATCAACTCAATGGGACATACATGGTACGGAATCCCATCCTTTGTATGTACCATCATACTGCCGTAGCCCTGCTAGACGAATTTGATAGAGTGTCTTTTCAGCTGATTCCACGGAATTGGAATCAGTTTGCCGATTCTTTAGCTAATTTTGCGTATGAAGAAGACCTCTTCTTTAATTGTGGCCCTTGTCCCGATATATTTATTGATGGTGAGACAGGACCCGGTCGTTTGTGGGGTATGCTTTCTGAACATGCCCTTTTTGGCAGACGATGGTTGCTTTGGGTGATGCAAAGGGTAAGCGAGACTCATCTGCCTTTATTATCTCAGACCCACAGACTGATTCGACGACATGTGATACGAACACCTCTTGCGATATACGCAGGAGGGATAGGTCATAATCTAATGCACCTAGTTTAGGGCTACAAGCCCTGTTCCCCTGGGAATGGTATGCTTTGATGTCTATCATGGTTGTTTCCAGGTGGATGTTATGCGTAGTCAGTGTCTGATTTCATTAGGCCAAGAGGGCCGATGCAGTTTTGTAGTGAAGTGTTTGATTTCATTAGGCCAAGAGGGCCATTTCCCTGTCTAGTGCGGGTGCGTTTAATCGGGTTTTTGTTTTAAGTGTTGTGCTGGACAGATTTTGTGGTTCGTAGACTTTGGTGAAGCTTGGAGGGAGCCTTTGTCGCGGCATCGATGGAAACTTCTTGTGGCCAATCCAGGTGATACCTCTCCTTTACGAGTATTTTTTTTCCTGTTATATCTGTATTTGTACTTGTCAAGGGGGTATATTTTATTGGGGACCGGCAACCAAGGCATGAAGTCCCAGGTTTAGGCTAAGTATGTTTGAGGGAGGTCGGAGTAGTCATTGCCTCTTGTAAAGACATTGTCAGGCATCGAAAGACCTGTTTTAGAAGGAAGCCCTAATGGCCTTGTTCTGCTAGCCTGCTAGGCAGCCGTTCTAGGAGTTCTTGTTAGTAGTGAGGCAGTTAGAGAAGCCTGCCAGAGGATAATCATAATGATGCCAAGAAATCCTGAATATCCTAAAAGATGACTATAAATACGAAGGTGTGTAAAAAGGGGTTCTAACCCCTATCAAAGAAAAGAAAAGGAATGAAAATATATAAGCAGTTGCTCATTGCCTTGCGAGGGCCTGGTAGGTTCCTGGGGACGAGTCAGACCCGGGGCCGATACCTTGTCTTCCTAGGGGTGGCTTCGTGCTGGAAAAATAATACCAAAACAAGGAAGGTTGGAGCGAAAATAAAAGTGAGCGTTAGAAAAGGATCAAGTGTCGCCTTGCGAGGGCTTGGTAGGTTCTTGGGGTGCCGAGACAGGTCCTGAGGCTGATGCCCTGTTCTCCTTGGGTCACTACGCTCAGCTCCCTCCTTTTTACATGCCCAAGTATATTCATCTAATACAAACTTTAAAAGAAGAAATGTACTGAAAGAAAATACTTCTTGATCAGGCTATAGGAGTCCTCGCCTTGTAGGAGCTCCTAGTTGTGTTGTCTTTAGTTGGTATGTAGTTCAGACTACCACTTAGGGCAACCTCTTTGACATTTCTTTTTAGTTTGGCTGTGTTGGAGTAGTTGGTTAGCGACTCACTTTGGATCTTTTATCAGATGATGCTAGGCCTACTCCTTGTGGATGTCATGCCTTGGTTCTGTCCAGGGGTAGGGGGAGCATTGTGCTGAGTTTTATTATATATTTGTTTTGTATCAATTTGATGCTTCTTTGGTTGTTTATGTGCAGATATGTTCGTGGGTTCGACGGACTGAGTCGTCCTATCCCGTGGTCGCCAATGCAGGATGGATTTTAGGCCCCGGAACGTGCCTAAAAATAGGAGAAAAATGTGGAAATGCGGGGAAAAATGCTCAACCACGAAGGCGACAGCTCGACCTAGGACGATTTTAAGCGTCAAGTACTTGATGGGCGCCCGTACGACACTCCGAGAATTTTCATAATTTTTCCATGCGCCTGTGCCAGTCAATGGAGCTGCCGGTCAGTGCGGGATGTCGAGACGAGTTCATAGAAATTTTAAGACGGCCGATCGGAGTCCGTATGCAGAAGATGGCCCGAAACCGGCCGGGGTGCCCAAAAGGGGGCCCAAATTGGAAATCCCAAGAGGTGTAAGAGAGGGGGGGTGACCTTTGGCACCCCCCCCTCCAAAAAAATCGTGAATATGGGGGGGGCGGCGGCTGTTTTCAGCCACCGAAAAAATCGCACCCCCCCCCCATTTGAGAGATGTCAGGCTACACATAAGCCATGAAGGTGATCAGCCCGGGCTCCTGCATCAAGGCTACGCTCCGCATCGCCGCCCTCCGTGTGCAAAATGGTGGACTGGTTGGAGAGAGAGAAAATCGGTCTTTCTCTCTCCTCCCTCTCTCTCCTCTTAACCCCCGTTCATGCGTGGAAGAGTAGAATGGAAATGGATGGCCGGATGGATGTCGATTCTTGACGAGATTGAAGGGCAATGCCAAATCATTGTAGATTGCTGATTCCAAGCAGAATTCATGGCTGGAAATCAATCGTGGGACGTGCCAAATTTAATGAAAAACCCGCAAGACACGGTAATAATTGTTTTTACAAAGAAAATGGTATTTTGATGCAAATTTGGTTGATAAAAATGTGTTCATATGGATTGAGTTTTGAGTATGTCGTGCTTTGAGTTGTTTTCTAGCTGTTCATCATTTAAAAAATCAGAAAAACATGTGTGGGATAGCAGAAAATAGAAAACTGAGACACGAAAAACCATAAAAATGAAGGAAAATAGGGTTTTTTGGGCTAAAAATGATGCAATAAATTAATCCACACCTACTAAAATTTCTGTTTCTGCTAAAATGAACTAAGGGCCACAGCCCATAAACTGAACTTAATTTTTAGCAATTAAAAATTGGGAGAAAATGGGAAATTTTGCAAGAAAATGATGGAAAAACCCTAAAACATAGGAAAAATTTATTTTTTGGGCTTTGGAAAATTGGAAAAATTATGAGTAATGTCCGTGAATGTATAGCAAAGCTGAGGCATGAAGATTTGCTTCAGATCAGCCTTGTTTCCGTGTTTTAGTTCGGTTTTGTCCGCTTTTGATATGAAAAATAAGGGAAAGAGCCGTAAAATACCATGCAACGAAGCACAATCGTTAGAAAGGAACCATGAAAAGGATGTTTTGCACTTGTGCACGATACTGTTTTGCTAAATGCTTGAGCACTAGGCATCAACCAAATGCATGGAGCATGAAAAGAATTTAAAAGTATCAGTGATCAGCTCCTGGACATGCATTGCAATTGGTTTATGAGGACATGACCTACGTTGAGAGGCAGTGAGATACCCATGCTGTAGGCTAGTCGTGGGGTCCTAAAGGGGAAAGAGAAGTAAGGACAATGGTACATTCCTGGACACGCTTATTTGGTACCTTGAGCGACTTGTGTGCGAAATGTCTATATGTTGAGCGACGCATTGAGGGGCCAATCCCCAAGGTGTAGGAGAGTCGCAGAGGGTTGACGGCATTCAGCCGTAGGAGGAACCCCATGTGTATGTGATTCGAGCCTTTTTGGCTATGTGAAAGGGACTCCCTCTGAGGAGTAATATTGGGTTAAGATCAGTTGGACTACGACGTATTACAAACGCAATGTTTAGGAAGGCAGAGATTTTGATAGACGCTCCTGGCCGCGAGGCCGAGGGGTTGTCTTGTGCGTAGTGATGAGGCCCGGCTAGTGCATGAGCCAGCGCCGGCCCGTTTTTTGATCCATCAAGTTATCAATCACTTTGTATCATATTTTTATAATGAGGAGGTTGATTTATGTATCATATGTACAAAATATTATACAAAGAGGTTCAAATTTTTTTTCTCATGTTTCTGAAAGAAAAAAACAAAAGGTAAACTCGGTCCAACTAAGTCCACTAAATAACTAACCATAAAATTATAATTAACCCTTTTGCTTGAGAAGGTTGAAAAAATAGAGTTTTAAACTATACTTTACTAATGATTCAATGGGTGAAATTAAAATTCTCAAAGTTTATCATTCAACTTGAATACATGCCATGATGGATGTTTCCATAGCCAAGCATGGGCTCAAAATCTAATTACTAATTGGAAAAATGAGATTACATTCTTAGAAAAAACATGGGCACAAAATCTAATTAAGAGTACAATATTCTTCAATTTGAATACTTGATAAGGTGGATGTCTATATGCCCAAGCTAAGGTCTCATGTTTTGATAGGTAACTCATAATCAAAGGGGAACATAAAAGCCAAAACCATTGATATTAAGGTCCCATTAAGCTCATTGTAATTTATTATTAACCATAAAACTCTCAATCCTTTATCTTGGCAAGATTCTAGCAAATAAAGTTTGAGCTAAATTTTACAGTACAAAACAATTAATGATCCGAAAATTTGACACCTTTAACTTTATGCAATCTTCTTGGTCGCATGGCCAAGTCTTCCTCATATATTGAGAATGACAAATGGCAAAAAGATTTCCATAATGACCAAAAAGCTAAGTCAAGTGAGAAAGAAGGATTACAAAGAACTAAAAAGATTTTCTAATGACCCAAAAATCAAGCCAAGTGATAGAAAGGGGTTAGATAAATCTAAAATGAATTGGACGTGTTGGGAATGAGACTTTTTTCATTTTACCCAAAATACTCTTGTTTCCACAAACTAGAACAAATTCTAACTAGTCAAGACTCGTAATAAGGTCAAGTAACCAACCTCTAATAAAGGTTACGAGCAAGTCTGTGAATAAAGACTAATGATAACCGAGGAAAGACCCAATGAATGAGGATTAATCACATTTTAGATATCAAAAAGGAAACTTAGAAAAAAAAATCTAAATGAAAATTAAGATAAATCCAAGAAGCTAGTAAAGGATCAAGTTAGAAAGAATTGCCATAAGTTAAGATCTTGCTCTAAATACCTCCCTATTTGTGTAGAAATATTGTTGACGAACGAAGAATTGCTTGTACTTGTAATGGTGCATACAAGTTTAACTTGATTAGAAAGTTGATTAAGTTGAATAAAAAGCTTGACATACTAAGTTGCAACATGATCAAAAGAAAAGCACACTAGACCTACCCCAAGATTAGTTGTGAGTCCCTTTTTCAAGGGGGATTAGCCTGCCATCTTGAAGAGTTTGAAATAATGCTAATGGTGAGACTTAAGTCTATAAAAAGTTCCTTGGGCAATAGGAGTTAAGGGTTCCAAGGAGCTCTAGCTAATAAACTCTTAAGAATCATCGAAACCCTATATAACTCATGATGGACTTCCTAAGGCCTCGAATACTAGCTAGGAGCAAAAATATTGGAAAAATAAAGGCCTTTATGGCATTCTTCCATATGGACAAAATGTGAAAACTTGTGTATGAATCTCTATTAAATAAATAGCTATTTTTTCAAAAGATTATTTTCATTGTTTGTGTATTATGATTTAAATTATGTGAATGAATACTGTGATTAAAAGGATTAGTTAAGCAAGCCAATTTTATGTGTACAACTTAAATGTGTTAGGTAAGTAGATACCTAAAACTACCCAACTGAGTGAAGCACGAGGGCATGATTCCTAACAAATCCTTCCTCAAGCAAGATAGTATCGGTAGATTGAGAGCTTCTAATTTGATGCCTTTAAATATAGAAAATATTGATCCATAGAATCAATTAGAACCTTAACTCCATACCATTTTAGGGGAATAGAGTAAGACTTTACCTTATGACTGGAGAGGTCAACATATTCATACTCTCGCTCGTTTCTCACTCTCCTAGAACCAAATGTGATATGTGTTAGCTTTGGTTCAAGCAGTGTAGCACAAGCATTTTCTCAAATACTCACACTAGTAAACCCAAATAGGAGACTTAAGTTTACTTAGAAATCAAAATTCAAGTTGATTCTCATGGGAATGGTGAAAACCCTCTCTTATGAAGTGGTCTTGAGAGAGCCTAGGCAATAAATCCAGTGTTATTTGAAAGAGTATCTAGTGGTGTGGCCTAGAAAACCATCTTGATGGGCCACTAAATTTTTCCACTAAGGATGTCTCAAGTGGACATGTTACACATGCTATCAGAGGGAAATGTAATAAATGTATTTGAGATTTGTTTGTAGCCTTATTTAAAGAAATGTTTGATGCAAAAACAATTCATTCTCTAACTACTGATGAAATCTCTTTTAGAGTAATGAAGATTAGTTTAAAAAATTGGTATTTTAAGCAATGTTTACCTCAACAATGCATTCCCTTCAGTTTGATTATCAAATTTCTTTGTGAGGATATTGGAGCTTATGTATACTCCTTTGATAATGCATCGAGATCATTCGTGGACATGAAGTAGATTATATTGCTTCATCAATGCCAATTGACTTGTCTACCTTTAAAACAACCTTAAAAGAATCAAGTGGATGGAAGACCTTAAGCTAATCAAGCTATTCATATTCAAGGAATCACGCTTAAATCCCATCCTCAACATAGGTAGAGAACAAATTCACTAGAATCGTTATCTTTATGTTCAAGTACTTTGAGTGCCTTGCCATTTTAGGGGGAGCCACCACAATTATTGTAAAGATGGTTTTCCAAGTCTTTTCCATAAATATGAAGTCCTAAATATAGTTGATGAGTCTCCAACCTACAAAACTATTGATGTATATGAATTTTACAATTAGAAATATTGTAATCCAAAAATCTCCCTTACTTAATTTTGATTATCTACTTAATGTAATTAAAAAATATGTTTGGAGCCATGAAAAATAAAAGAGTCTCAGATTTTTGCAAGATTGTGTAGTTTGTACTAATCGTATGTTGTAAATTTAAATTTGTGGATTCAAGTATTGAAAATCCTTAAAGAGAGGTGAATATTGTAAGCATGCAAGGCATGCAACTAATTTTGTAAATGTTAACAAAACTAAGGTATTATATCTTTGATGTGTGAGTTTGATGGCAAAAGAAAGGATATCAAGTTTGAAGTAGAAATTTGTATTGAATTTATGGAATATTACTTTGCTGCTACAGGTATTTCCTCTGATGCAATGAAAGCTAAGCTAAAGTTCACAGGCGAAGTCTTACTTTGGTGAAAGTAATGGTACAAGGACGAAGGGGTTATGAAAGCAACCATTACTTGGAAAATGTTGAAGAAAGATCTACACATGTGATACCTTCCACCAACATACCACACACAAAAAATGAATGAATTCTTTAGATTAAAATAATCCACATTGAGTTTGGAAGCCTACTATTCTAGATTTACCTCAACATCTCACAATAGGGTATCAAAGTCTTATCATGAGCTAAACCCTTCACTGAATACTCATCTCAAAGCAATGCACCCATCCGAGTGACAAGATGTATTAATTTGAGAAAGGCTCATTATACAATAACTTCAAATCAATATCGACCAAGAGTACCATATTTCGGGGACAAAGTTCTCCATACAAAAAAATGGCTCTGAGAATATGTCAAAATGGTACAAGCACAATACCAGACGAGTCAAAGGAAGTAGACCATGATAAGTATAGTTGGAAAATTTGTACACACAGTTGGCAAGAAGAAGGCACCAAGATGTTTTCATTGCAAGAAATTCAGCTACTTCAAAAGACAATACCCAAAGTTAGGTCAAGCAATTCACCAAGGATAATTTCGTTGCTAGAAACATGCAATTTCAACCACTAAGGAAAAGTTATTGGAGTAACCCTCAAAGGGAGGAACAAATGAATAGATAAAGGGAAAGATCCCACTTTAGAAGTGGACATGGAAAGAGAAATATTACATACTGCTCTCAATAAGAAGGGCCCCAATTGCTAGTTCTCAATAATCCAAACCCCTACAATCTACCAAAGTAAAACCTTTAAGATTTTTATTGATTGTGAAAGCACCCACTCTTTTATCTCACCGAAGTATGTAAAAAGCTAGGAATAAATGTTAAACCTACATCTAAGTTGTTAGTAGAATTGAAAAATGGAAAAGAGGTAGTTTCTACTCGATAGACTAGAAGAGTGGAATTTAACTTAGGAGGTAATCTTTCCAACATGGGGTTCAGAGTTATGAATTTAGGATCTTATGAGTGTTTACTAGAAATGAATTGTCTAATTTCCAATGACCTCACATTCATTGCCGAAAAGGTCAAATCACGTTCCTAGATAAAAAATGAGAGCTAGTAACCACTCAAGGGGAAGTTGAAAACCCCAGAATCTAACTGCCAAAATCTTCTCAAATAATGAAAGGACTAATAAAAGGACTATCTATTTACCTAATCAAACTTAATAATATTGAGCAAGAAAAGGAAGTTGATGAAGAATCAGCTTGGCTAAAGGAATATGCATTTTTGTTCCTTCAAGAGCTGACAAAACTTCCCCCACCAAGAGAACTTGATCATGAGATTAAGTTACCATTAGGAGTTATGCCAATAGCAAATTGAGCCTCTCATACAACCATTCCAAAAGCCATTGAGCTTAAAGAATAATTCATGCAACTTTTGAACCAAGGATAATCAAGCTAAGTAATTCACCATGGGGAGCCTTGGTGCTATTCCAAAAGAAGAAGGATGGAACCATCTGTCTTTGCATTGATTATTGTGGGCTAAACCAAGTGACAATCAATAACAAATATCCAATTTCAAGGATAGATGAATTACTTGACTATCTTCAAGGTGCAAAAATCTTCTTAAATATTAATCAATGTTCATATTATTATCAAATAAAGAAAGAGGAAGACATTCCAAAATTTGTATGTAACATAAGGTACGGCTATTATGAATTCATTGTGATATCTTTTGGATTAACCAATACACCCACAACATTAAACACACTCATACAAGACATCTTGCCCTATCTTGATGAATTTTTTCTTGTCTGCTTGGATGGCATCCTAACCTACCCGAAGAAGGATGAAGATCATGAATCGCAACTTTGACTTCTCCTTGAAACAATGAGGAGGACAAGCTTTATGCCATGAAGAAGAAATATACCTTCTCTTAAGAGGCAGATTGAGTACCTTGGATTTATAGTCTCTGACAAGGGGATTGTGGTAGACCTGTGAAGGCTAAAGATGTACAAGAATGGGCATTCCCAATGAAAGTTAAGGAAGTCTGAAGTTTTTTGGGCTTGAGAGATGGCATAGGATTTTTATCAAGGATTATGCCTTGATTGTTGCACCCTTGAAACTGATTTATTCAAGAGGTAAACAACCATTGTATGGACTCCTATTGAATAGTTTAGCTTTGAAAATCTTACATAGAGCTTGATCACAATTCCTATTCTAAAACTACTTGACTTGAACCAATAATTTGAAGTTGTCACTAATGCAAGCTCTCTTACATTGGGTTGTGTACTCATGCAAGAAGGCCATTTGATAGCATATTCTTCTAGGAAGCTAAAGATTCATGAGAAGAATTATGCTACTCATGATTTGGAGCTACTTATTGTAACTCATACTCAAACTATGGACACACTATTGACTTAATAGCAATTTTTTCTTAGTCATGGACCATAAAATTCTCAAATGGATCTTTACTCAACCAGACCTAAACATGAGGCAATGATGATGGATTGAAGCCTTGGAGGAGTATGACTTCAAGATTAAGTATAGGTTAGGTTAAAAAAATGCTACTACGAATGCCCTAAACTGCAAAGCATTGCCCAATTCCCTCATGCAATGAATGGGGATCATGGGAATATGGCATGGGAACATACTAGTCACACTGACGGTATATAAGGTGTAAGAGGGTATTTTGAGGCATCACAAAAATTATCAAGAAACTCTCTTTTCACCTTCTCAAGCTTTCATGGCTTCCTCTTCTTCTTCTTCTCTCCCTCTTTCTCTCTCTTCTTCTTGCCTTTCTCTCTCCTCTCCCTCTTCTTCTGTAGTCCTTCTCTCTCTCTTTCCACTTAGTTAGGACAGTTAGGTCTTCTTCATTACAAGTGGTATCAGAGCTTTGTCCTTGATCCTTCTCTTTCCCCATAGATTTAGGGCTCTCACAGTTTCCCACAGTTAGAAAGTTCTAGTCACATCTCTTTCAGAGGTACATAGGAGTACTCAGGTAGGCTGTCAGCCCTCTTGAAGACTGTGGCAGCCTTTCTTGGAGCTTTCCCAAGAACCATGGACAAATCTGGAGGCGGGCAGACAAATTTGACAGGTCGTCACTAATTTTCATGCAAGTTTTTTAGGGTTTTGGGCAAAAAGGAGGGCAGCATAGTTAGAGAAGGCCAAAAACTCAGTTACTTTTCAAGAAGACCTTCTCTCTCCTCTTTTCCCAAGCTGCCATGGAAGCTCCAGCTCAAGAATCTCAGAAATTCTGCTCCCCCTCCTCTTCCTCAGCAAGATTGGCTGGTCCTAAGGTGTCCCCCTCAGTGGGAGGAGCACAGTGAGCAGCAACACCCCCTGGTTCACTCTCCTTGGTCCCCGGGAGTCCCTCTTCAATATTGCTGAAGATTTCAGCCATCAAGAAGAACGGGAAGAAGGTTACAAGCAAGATTTGAAGGCATGCACTTGTGGGGCAGCCATGGCTATGGAGTAGGACCTCCATTTCAGCAAGAACTCTCATGGGGAGGTCCTGAACCATCCTGCCCCAAGCTTGATTTCACTCTTTCTTGAGGAAGCTTACCCATTTTGGAGCCATGGAGCATTTGGGATCAAATGAAGCTCTCATGGAGGACTGAGGTGGCATCAATGGCTGCCTTCTTCTCCAAAAGACTCAAGGTAATTGATTCTTGGCTCTCATTCTCTCCGTTTAAGCCTCTTGTTGAATCCCATCCATTTGTTTGAGAGAATGTATGAGTCCAAGTAGATAATAGGAGACCCAGACCTTGAATGCATGTTGATTAATTATCCCAGTCATTTCTCTTTGATCTTATAGTGCTGAAATGGAGTTTACTCATGCTGAAGCTTCATTGTGATTATATTTTGCTTACCCATAACCCGTTTGGCTTTTGTGAATTGGCTGAGCTAAGAAGTGATAAAAATCCATTGTATAAGGGTGAGTAGGCAGTGAGTCACTGCAGGTAAGCTCCCTATCCCTATTTCCCATTCCAATTCCATGCACTTCATGAAAAGCCCAAAATTTTGATTTCAGAAATGCATCTCATGCTGGTTGTTTAATTAATAAATGTCTGCCATGTATATTCCGGGTGAGGAAAAGCCCGATGCCAGGCGAGGTGGCAAGACAAAAGAGGGGTGACCCCCCCCTTGCTATCAAAGATCCTGAAGGGGTGCACAACCTGGCCCGGGGGGAACTTTGCCCACCTCCCGGTGATCCGGAGCCCAAAGAATTATTGCAGGTGTAGGTACATTTGATGGAATAGCCCGAACCGTGATCACTTGAGCCTACAAACCCCTACATGCATTGGTAATGTCATAAACTGCTTGGTAATGTATGGTGGATGCAGTGCAAGAAAGGGCAGGGAATGCAGTGCAGAACTGGTCTCAGCAATAAACTATGGATGCAAAGAATGTATGGCTTTATGGGGCATTGAGAGCCACCATTGAGGCCCTGGATGTCTGGGATAAGACCCTCACCATTGGGATAAAGAATGCTTCTTGAGGGAGCCTTTGCAGGATATTGCAGACAGCCAGTCCTACACAGTCAGCCCAAAAGAATTGATTACAACAAAGCCTCTTTGTGTGACTGAGCGTAAGCTCTATAGCTTAGCTCGAAGAGGGAATTTTCTCCTTTGATGTGAGCTAAAAACCTCCCCATTCCGCCCTACGGTTTGGGAGATACACTCAGTTTTGTGCCCAGAGGTACTGTGGGACAGGCAACAGTCCTACACAGTTAGCCCGCAAGAACTGATTACAGCAAAGCCTTCTCGTGTGATTGAGCATGAGTTCTATAGCTTGATTCTAAGAGGGCATTTTCCTCTTCGATATGAGCTAAAAACCTCCCCATTCTGCCCTACGGTTTGGGAGTTACACTCAGTTTTGTGCCCAGAGGTACTGTGGGACAGGCAGCAGTCCTACACAGTCAACCCACAAAAAGTGATTACAGCAAAGCCCTGATAATTTAATATCTGAGATATTTTTATATAGCCTTGTAGAGGGGATAGAGGGCTTTCATTTGAATCAGAAATTTTGGCAATCGGAGTTCCCTAGCTCAAGTTATCATCATTTCTGTAACAGCGGGTCTGGTAGACTGCACTTGGGATGGCAGGCCACAAGGGTAAAGCAAAGGCCCATGAGGAATTTCAGCGTGAAATAAGGGACTCCCATGCCTCAATGAATGATCCTAGTTCAGCCCAGGAGGATCGTGAAGACTTTTTTGAAGAAGGTGCCCTCGAGATAGATCGTTTGTCTCTGCTCAACCAAACCCTATGCCAACATGAGACCCGTCATGCCGATCGACATCGAGAGATGGAGCAATGCCACAGGGAGATGGAAACCCGCCAAGATCAGCGTCATTTCAAGATGATGGCTAAGATGGAATTACTCATAGAGTGCATGGGCGCTCTCATTCCCGCCATTTCCCCCTCCTCGGATCGACCCAAGGAGTATGTCCCTCCCCATGAGGCTAATCGCCCTCCCCCCTTGGAGACCGGGCGCAGCCCACAAGGTCTTAATGGTACCCATGGCATCCCCCATAACACTTATGAGACAGGTGAGCCCTCCGCTCGGCATGATGAGCCCCTCCTTCCCTCCCCCATTCGGAATCCTTCCAGCCCATCATTGGCACCCCAACTCCCCCGTAATGAAAGCTACTTGCACACTCAAGGGAATGGCCCCAATGCAAACCTTGGGCAGCATTGATTGCACGGAGTGCATGGGCAGCATGCATATGGCAATGGGCAGCATGCATATGTCAATGGGCAGCATGCATATGGCAATGGGTAGCATGCATATGGCAATGGGCAGCATGTATATGGTAATGGGCATCATGGACATTTTGGACAGCAAGGTCCTAATGGGCAATTTGGTCCTCATGTAATGCACGGGCAGCATGGCCCCCATGGGAATTTTGGACAGCAAGGCATCTATGGGCAGCATGTAGCACATGGCATTCATGGGCAACCAGGCCCAAATGAGCTGCGTGACAAGATCGTGTTTACAAAATTCAATGGGCAATCCTCATCCCCAGCTGAACTAGAGGAATGGACCTCTAAATTGGAAGCCTATTTTCTCATCTACCCCCGTACCGACGAAGCAAAGATCATTTTTTCCTCCCTTCACTTAGAAGGTTTTGCCCACACACGGTGGAGATTTGTTCAGTGAGAAAACCAGCAGTTTCGTAATTGGGAAGAGTTCAAGATGCATATGATCTAAGTTTTTGTCTCCCCGGTGGAAAAAGAACGCTTGGCTAGGCAATGGTATCAGTTTGATAAGCGAAATCTCACCGTGAGGGAGTACACCAACCAGTTTATGAACTTATCCATGTACGTTGAGGCAGTGAGTGATGAGGCCAAATTGCATAAATGCATTTATGGGCTGGAAGCGCATCTCTCAGCTGATGTAATGGCTCAAAAGCCAGCCACCCTGTTTGCAGCCATAGAATTGGCCGAACACTATGGTCGAAAGTACCGCCGCAATGAGAGCATGTAGCCCATTGCCGGACAGCAAAGATACCCTAGTAGGCAACCCCCATATGCTACTAATTATCGCAGCAATAATGCAGGGAATGGTAGCCCCAAAATTCCTACTTACCCCACTTTTAATGCTGAAAGGAAATATGGCAATTTTTGGACAGCACCACCCTTCAAAAGTGACCCAAAGTATGCTGAAAATAAGGCCAGGAATGGCTTCGGTCCCAAGGGTCAAAAATTCATTCCTCCTGAAGTTGTCAAGGATAGAAAAGCCAAAGGCTTGTGTTTCAAATGCGGGGATAAGTACACGACTGATCATGCATCCAAATGTCCCTTTAAGAACGCCGCTGTCAAGTTTAATAGCATGTATGTGCTGGAAGATAGTGACAAGTTGGAAGAGGACATGCATGATAGCTCTCAAATAATGACACTTGCTAAAAATGCTGAATATGAGGATATTGATCCCGATCAGTTTTATAACTCACCGGACGGGTTCCCTTTTGACCCCGGTGGCTGCCCCGTTGATAACATGCTTGGGAATGACCCTTGGCACCCCTCATTCACCACTATATCAGCCTCCTCAATCTCCATGGATGCATGGACCGGCTCTAGGAGTCAGAACACCTTACGGGTGCATGGTAACATTGATGGCAAGAGTGTATACATCCTCATAGATAGTGGCAGCACACACAGCTTTGTAAATAAATCAACTCTTAGCTGTTTGGCATGTGTTCCCACTGAATTATAGCAAACCTTTCGGGTTCAAGTGGCCAATGGAAATGAGGAAATGAGCTCCCATGTATGCACACAAGTGTCTCTCATGCTAGCTGAAAATTACACAGCAAAGGTGGACTTGATTACCCTTGATATGGGCCTCGTGGATATTGTATTGGGATGTGATTGGCTTCAGCAGTTGGGAAAAATCTCTATGGACTTCTCTCAGCTGTACATGGAGTTTGTAATGCATGGGTAGCTTGTACACTTGGAGGGAATCAAAGAAAATGCAGATCTTCAGCTTATAACAGCAAGACAACTCAAAAAGGAATTCAAGAAGCGCTCCCAAATCTTTGTCTTGCATTTGCATAAGGATAATGATGACCAACACACCTTGGGGAAGCAAAATGTAGCACTAAAAGCACTTTTGGCTGAGTATGAAGACCTATTTCAGCCTCCCACTACCCTTCCCCTTAAAAGATTGGTGGATCACCGGATCGACTTGGAGCCCCACGCCAAGCCTGTCAATAAACCCCCATACAGACTCTCTAAATGTGAGAGAGAGGAAGTAGCAAAGTAAGTCAAGGAGCTCACTAAGATGGGATTCATAGAGCCTAGCTCTTCCCCTTATGCCTCCCCGGTCCTATTGGTTAAGAAAAAGGACGGATCTTTCCGGTTGTGCATTGACTATCGTGATCTCAATAAGATCACCGTCAAAAATAGATACCCCATCCCTCGAATTGATGACTTGCTTGATGAACTCAAGGGTGCACGCTACTTCACTAAGATTGATTTGCGATCCGGTTACCACCAAATCAAAATGCGGGCGGGTGATGAAGTCAAAACAGACTTTCAGACTGACTGTGGCTTGTATCATTTCCTTGTCATGCCATTTGGGCTCACAAATGCCCCCACCACCTTTCAGAGCTTAATGAACAAGATATTGCAGCCATGGCTTTTCAAGTTTGTGTTGGTATTCTTTGATGATATACTCATTTACAGCAAGTCAATGCATGAGCACTTGAAGCATCTTAGACAGATTTTTGATGTACTGAGAGAGCACTGTCTCTTTGCCAAAGAAAGCAAGTGTGTCTTTATGCAAACGGAGGTTGAGTACTTAGGACACATCGTTAGTGAAAAAGGCATCCAAGCTGACCCAAAAAAAGTGCAATGTGTCCGGAGTGGCCCACCCCCACTACCACTACCTCCTTGCGCGGTTTTCTTGGTCTTTCCTCCTTTTATAGGAGATTTATTCACCATTATGCCACCATTGCAGCCCCATTAACAGACCACCTAAAAAAAGAGGCTTTCCTATGGGATGAATTGGCTGCCCGTAGTTCTCAGCAGCTGAAAGACTTGCTCACTTCAGCCCCCATCCTCGTATGCCCCGATTTTTCAAAGGATTTTACCATCCAGTGCGATGCTAGTGGATGGGGTATTGGTGCAGTTTTGCTGCAGGAACATGGGGTGATAGCATTTGAGAGCCGAAAATTGGATGATAAAGAGAGAGGGTTGCATGTCTATGATTAGGAGATGTTGGCAGTCATTCATGCTATCAAAAAGTGGCATCACTACTTGTATGGCAGCAGATTTAAGGTAAAAAGTGACCACCATGTGCTCAAATATTTCTTGACTTAGCCCAACCTCACTCCCAAACAACGTAGATGGGTGGCGACACTACAAAACTATGACTTTGAGATTACCCATAGCCGTGGAAAGGACAATGTAGTGGCCGATGCACTCTCTCGCATGTGGGCATGCAAGGTCTCATCCATCACTGAACTCCACCATGATTGGATTGAAGAGCTCCAAGAGGCATACTTACTTGATGCTGAATTCAGCCCTCTATCATCTTCAAATTGATGGAAGGACTAAACGATTCAACTAAGTCATTGAAGATATAATTAGATCTTACCACTATAGGGAACCTAAGAGGTGGATTCTATACCTATCTTTGTGTGGAGTTTTCTTACAATGCATTCTATCGTCAAAGCATCCAGATAACCCCATTTCAAGCTTTGTATGGATACAAGAGTACATAGCCCCACTAAATTTTTTTGACTCTACCCTAAAAATAGAAGCTTCAAAGAAGATATTGGAAGAGATGAATGAACAAGTTAAGGCTATCAGAGAAGATATCTAGATTGCCAAGCATCAACGGAAAACATATGTTGATCAAGGAAGATAAGAATTGATCTTCAAGGAAAGAGACATGGCTTTTATCCATATTTGTCCTAAGAAGATTTCTTTATTCTTGGGGAAATTCAAGAAGCTAAGACCAGGATATTGTGGAATATACAAAATGATGAGAGTCTAGGACTCAATGCTTACAAGTTACAACCTCCTTAACACTTGAAAGGTTACAATGTATTTTATGTTAGTCTTCTAAAAGGTTAGGTGCCCAATCTTGATCATGTTCTTGATGATCAACAAGTTGTGATACCAACCTAAGGAGTCCTTAAGCCTCAACTTGACAACATACTTAATGTAAAGGAACGTACCCTCCAAAGCTAAACCAAGAGAGAATATCTCATCCAGTTGACAGACTATCCTCCTGAAGGGGATGCCACTTAGATGGGGAGGAAGATACTCTATGTAAACAATATCCCCAATTTCTTTTATAATAAAGGACTAAGACCCCATAAAATCTTAGAAAGACTTCATGAGATGTAATAAACCCTACACTTGTAATAAGAACTACTTTATGATGGCTATTCTACATTGCCCATATAATCTTAAACTTACAAGTATTGCAGAAAGTTGAACTAGTGTAGTAGAAGCATTAATAAGTCCTAATCCACAAGCTTTATGATTCCCCCTTTATGCTAGAATCTATAATCCTAAGTTTCCTTGAGATGAGGACATCTCAATTTTTGTAAGGGGGAGAGGATGTAATATTCCCAAAAATATAAGAACATGGATTATAGGTCAGGGGTAGGGGGAATTAACCTTAGCAGAAAAGAAAAAGAGAAAATAATCCATCAATTGGTTTTTTACGACTAAGCCACTGTAATGAGATAGATCATAGTCATCATCATCGAATTCATCACCATCATCAACTCTTTTGGGCTGATCGCCATATTGATCACAAAATCGAACGTTGCATAATTACCTTCGCATGTATTGAGGAGAGGGAGAGAGAGCTCTACAAGTGTAAATGGAGTAGGAAGTGCAAGATCTATGAATATGGTCATGGACATGGTCACCATGCCATCACACTCAACAGAAGGCTAGGTTCTTCTGTAAATTTATGATAATTTATTAATACATGAATAAGAATCTAAATAAAAGAGTTTTACTATCTGGTGAAGAAGTTAAATTCTAACAAATATGAGAATTCAATAGGAAAGAAATGATTAGAATAAGTAGGAGCAATTAGTTTATATTTTTAAATTATGAACAATAGGATAAATTGCATGACATCATTACGCATTGAATAAACTCTTCTTTAGTTGCTCATAAACAAAATTACATCAAGAATAATTCTTTTAGCATTCACAAATTATTTAAATATAGAGAAAAGTAAAAATTACATCAAAATAATTTCTTTTAGTATTCATAATATATAAATGTAGAAAATTATTTTCTTAGTATTTATACATTATATTAATACAAAACAATAATTTTTCTTGGTATTTATAACTCAACTAAAGTAAATTAAGATCATTAAAGTAGGTGATTCAAAATTGATAATTAGAAGTACTCTTTTTATAGAAAAATAATTCCACATTATCAATTAAGTCAAAATAATGGCGTATGGAGCTCATTGAAATTTATTAGATCTAATATATAACTATTTTTAAACCTAGGATATTTTGAATCAATTCACTTATCAACATGAGAAGTAAAATATGAGTCCTAGGTCATGTGATAACCCAAAGGACAATATAATCCTCCTTTGGGAAGAATAGAAAAATCCAAAATTTCCTAGAAAAAATACTTGCCTTGTTGTCTCAGATAATTTCCAAGGAAACGTATTGATTCCAAGTTTCAACTTAGGTTTCACAAATTAGGAAAATTTCTAGTTAGTCAAGTCTCATAATAAGGTCAATAAATCAAGCTTTAACAAAGGTTACAAGAAAGATTGCGAGCAAAGACTAATGATAACTTAGGAAAGATCCAATAAAGAACGATTAATCAAAATTTAGATATAAAAAAGGGGACTTATTAAAAAATCCAAAGAAAATTTAGGAGAAATCCAAGAAACTAGGAAGAGGACCAAGTTTGAAAGAAATGCTACTAAGTTAAGATGTTTCTATGATTGCCTCCTTATTTGTGTAGAAATATTGCTACTAAGTCAAGAGGACCAAGTTGGAAAATTTTATTACTAAGTTAAGATGTTACTCTGATTGCCTCCCTATTTGTGTAGAAATATTACTTGAGAAAGATTTGCTTGTGCCTGTAGTAGTACATATAAGTTTAACTTTATGCACTTAGGAAGTTAATTGAATTGAATAAAGATCATGATGTTGTAACAAGTGAGACATACAAAAAAATCAGGGAAAAAAACCAATCACCCTGATGATATTTAAGGTGTAAGAGGGTTAGGTCAATTATCATCCATTGATCAAGAAACTCTCTCCTCACCTTCGCAAATTCCATGGCTTCCTTCCTCTTCTTTCTCTCTTTCTCTCTCTCTTTCTATCTTTCCCACTCTCTTTCTATCTTTCTATCTCTTATTCTAATCTTTATTTCTCCTCATCACTCTCTTTTTCTCTCTTCTACACTCTTTCTTCTCTTTCTTAGGTCTTGTTAGATCCCCCCCTTTATAGTTGGTATCAAAGCACCGGTCTTTCATCCTTCTTCCCTCTCTTCTTCCTTTAGATCTAGTTACCTTCTCAAATCTAAAACCCTAGTTACTCAAGACATAGGTATAGGTACAACACGAATGACCATAGTTAGTTTTAGCTTTTTGGAGCAAGCAGGAGCTATGGCTAGAGATTTAGATATATTTGAAGATAAAATGGCTAACTTAGTAGGTTATCAGTCCTTTTCATGCAATTTTTAGGGGTTATAGGACTAAAGTTGGAGAATCAGGAGTTAGAAGAGGGCAGATACTCAGTGACTTTTTATCTCAACCCCCTTCTCTATCTTCTCCTACAAGAACCTATCAAGGATGGTAGCCACAAGAACCCCCAAGATCTCTTCTCAGCGTGGCCCTTAGGACTTTAGGCACCATTCCCACTTGACTCTAGGCATTGACTCTAGGCATCTCACTCCACTAACCCATAGAGTACCCCATTGTGATTGGGTGAGGCCAATAGTATAGCCACTAAGGAGTACCTTGTGACTTTTGGTGAATTTTCCATTGGTTGCTCTTACGTGTCCCAACCCTCATGTTTCCCTCAAAGATGGACAATAGTTGGACAATTTGGACAGCCATTGCCCTATAGCTTAATCTCTCTTGAAGAACCTTCTATTTCTTGCCCCGAGAGCCATTTGCTATAGCTCAAGACTCTTCTCCTCAAGATTTCAAAGGATTGAAGACTTCCTTCTATCCATGGACTGATTTAGAGAAGAAGCATGGGTTCTATATTTGATTAATATTCCACCACTCCTTTAAGCATGAGCTCCATCCTCTTGCTTGAGAGAGATCAGAGAATCAGCCCTCTCTTAGAATTGACTGAATCAATGAACGTATTGGCCTACTTCTTCATCTACTCAATTGTTTATGGAAAACATTCATGTCCATGGTTAAATTAATATCTTTCTTCAGCTAAGCGTCATACTCCTAACCATAACCATCTTGTTGGTTCTGATTTTGGAGTAAACCCATTTTTTTCTTTTTTTGGTAAAAGGGGTAAGTAAGCAATGACTGAGTCACTGAATTGCTGAGGTAACACCCTTCCCCTTCTACTTTTCTATTATATCTTGCATCTCATCAAAGCCGAAAATATATTTCTAAAATATGTATTTCATGCTAGTTGATTAGCTTAGAATGCTCCTACCATGTCTCTTCTGAATGATGTAATCTCAAGGCCGATGCGAGGCAAAACGGTAAGGCAATAGTGGGGTGACCCCCCTTACCATTAACAACCCTGAAGGGATGCACAGTTGTGATCGAGAAGAAACTTTGCACACCCCTCGAGTCTCAAAGCCCAAGAACTTATTTCAAGTGCATGTACAACACATCCCTACTCCAAACACCATTGGAAGAACATTGGAAATGTATATGGGATGTATATCACACATGTATTGGTATTGAATTGAATGTATGCTACTTGAGACTCTCGTTGAACTTGATAGATCATTTCAAGAAAACACAAGCCATGTATGGACACTATGGTATGCTTTGGAGGTTACATATATGCTACAATTAGTTGTTTAAGGATTTTGCATCATAACAAGGTTGAATACTATTGAATTGGACTAAGACAAATAGTGAGACAAGGTGCATCCATTCCAGATTGCTCCAAAAACCTATTACAGCAAAAAAGAATGGGAGCTCCGATCAAGGAGTTCCCATTGGAGAGTTACAACCACTTTTGGGTGGAGTGGTCCTATGGGACAAGTTGCAATTTCCTTCTATACAATCATAGAAAGTTTCTTATAGCCAATTCTAAAAAAATTCTATCATAAAACTTTTTGATTGCTTATAGATGACATTCTCCCCTCTATTTTGAATTAGAAAGTTCCTCAATTGGATCTCCCTAGTTAAAGATATCTCAAATTGTGTGCTAGAGGATCTTTTTGGACATCACTCAGTATGGCATCACAAAGAGGCAAAGAAAAGGCCTAGGAGGGATTTCAATGTGAAATCAAGGATTCTTAAGTACCAATGAATGATCCTAGCTCCACCCAAGAGGACCATTAGGAGATGCATGAAGAAATTCCCCTTGAATTCGACCATTACTCTATGATTAATCACACACTGTGCCAACATGAGAATCATCATGCTGAGAGAATAGAGAGATGATGGCCATAATGACTAGGCCGATGGAGCAAATGACCACTCTTGTCTCAACATTGGTAGCCCCCTTAATGCAAGAAAAGGACAATCAATCCAATCTCAAGGCTAAGCGCCCCCCTCCCTTTGGAGAGTGTGCATGGCAGCAATTCATCATTGGGATGTGATGATGGGACCTAAAACGGGCCGGCACTGGCTCATGCACTAGCCGGGCCTCTATCATGCGCTCAACAACCCCACAGCCTCACGGCCAGGAGTGTGGATGACACATACATCATCTTCCTAAACATTTTGCATTTGTATCAGGTCTCGTAGTCCAACTCTAACCCAATCAACACTCCTCAGAGGGAGTCCCTAGCACATTGCCAAATAGCATGAAGTACAAACATAGGAGGTCCTCCCACGGCTGACTGCCGCTACCTCACTGGGACTCTCCTACACCTTGGGGATTGGCCCCTCGATGCGTCGCTAAACATATATAACATACGAACACAAACTTCTCTCTTTTATGATTCGCGCATTTCTAGGAGATATACCATGCTTCCTCACTTCACTTTCCCCTAGACCCAATGCCTAGCCTCCAGCTTGGGCAACCTTACTCACTCAACATTGGTCATGTCTCTAGAAAGCAATTGCTATGCATCCAGGAGGTATTGTCTGATACCATTTAAATTTCTTTATGATTTATGCAAATTGTGAATGTCCATGTGCTCAAACTATTAAGGAAATTAGCATTGGTGCACATGTGGAAAACATTTCTTTCAATGATGTCAACTATCACTCGTATGCAGCGTTATATGAACCTAGCACCGAGAAACCCTCGTGCTACTAGGTTCTTAATTTTTAATTATTGACCAATCTGAATAGTATGCATAAAACCAGCAAGCTTTCCATCATTTCATTCAACATTTAAACATTTTTTATACACTCTACCCCCTCACCCATTTAGGTTGTGCATTATTGATCGGTTTAGGGTTCATTTCCATGTTTTTATTGTATAAAAAGCCATAAAAACTCACTAAAACATAAAGGTAGAGCTGAACTGAGGCTAAACCTCATACTTCAGATCCCCCATACATCCACAAACATGAATCTTATTTTTCCTTAATTTTTGGCACTCAAAATCTATTTTTTTCCTATTTTTCTTGTATTTTTCCTATTTTTCTTGTATTTTTTGCAATATTAAATGACTAAAAATTCAAAATAAGTTGTGGGTTGTGGCCCTTAGGTTCATTTGCAGCAAAAACACAAGTTTAGTTGGTGTGTCTTATTATATTTTCCATTAATATCTCAAAAACACCCAATTTTCCCATATTTCACGTGTTTTACGGGTTTTACACTATTAATTTCATCCACAACACTTATGATTTTCTGATTTTCTGATTTCAAATAGTTGGAAGACATTGCAAAGAACATCATAATGCATAATCATCCCATGGGATCAAGTATTCATGAAGCAAATTGCATAAAACCACCATTTCCTTTGTAAAAATGAGATTACTGTTCTTTGCGGGTTGTGGGTTTTTATTTGCCATATCTCGGGACTGATTTCCAGCCACCATTAATGCTCATGTGCTCATGACAGTCCACAATCAGCAATCTTCCTTCCTCTTACACCACGGAGCAATCCGGTCTTCATTGGACAAGCATCCATCATCCATTCTTCTTCTTCTTCTTCACCACATGAATCTGCCTTTAGGGGAGAGAGAGGGAGGAGAGAGAGAGACTAGATTTCCATCTCTGCATTCAGGCCACCATTGGAGGAGCGAAGACAGGCGATAGAGTCCACAGGCAGAGGGGAATGAAGCCCCATAATCAATTAGGTATGGTGTTTGTAAGCGGCATGATGCCTCCCATCCTCCCATGGCGCAAATTTCAGCGCCACACAGACGTCGTTTTTTTTCTCTCCCTCATGCCCACGATTTTTCATATTGCATGCCTTTTGGTTGGGGGGTTAAAATTCCCCCAAAGGGCACCCCCCCTTTGGTCCATGTTGTGGCCACCCTTTCAAATCTTGACCATTTCTTGGCCTTTTCCCCGTCCGGACTCAGAATTGAGCTCTGAAAAATCCTGGGCGTCTGACTTGGCATCTTGCATTGGCCAGTAACTTGTGTCAACCCGCATGACTATCTAAAAATTTATGAAAAATCAACAAGTGTCGCTCGGGCGCCTTTAAAGCACTTTGACGCTTAAAATCGTCCTAGATCGGGCCGCGGCCTTCGACATTGAATATTTTTTCCTTGATATTCATAAATTTTAGCTATTTTTAAGCACTTCTTGGCACCAAAATTCTACTCTCATTGGCGACCACGGGATAGGGCGACTCAGCCCGTCGAACCCACGATAGATCTGCACAAAAACAACCAAAGGAAGCATCAAGCTGATACAAAGGAAATATATAATACAACTCAACACAATGCTCACCCTACCCCCTGTCAAAACCAAGGCATGACATCCACAAGGAGTAGGCCTAGCATAACCTGATAAAAGGTCCGAAGCTAGTCATTAACCAACTGCTCCAACACGGCCAAACTACAAAGAACTATCAAAGAGGTTGCCCTAAGTGGTGGTCCGAACTACCTACCTAACTAAGGACAACACAACTAGGAGCTCCTACTAGGCGAGAACTCCTATAGCCTGATCAAGAAGTATTTTTCTTTGAGCACATTTCTTTTTTTAGGGTTTTTATGTTTCATACTCGAGTATGTAAAAAGGAGGGAGCTGAGCGTAGTGACCCAAGGAGAACAGGGCATCGGCCTCAGGACCTGTCTCGGTACCCAAGAACCTACCAAGCCCTCGCAAGGCGACACTTAATCCTTTTTTTATGCTCACTTTTATTTTCGCTCCAACCTTCCTTCATTTTTTTCCTTTTTCCAACATGACACCACCCCTAGGAAGATAAGGCATCGGCCCCGGGTCTGACTCGTCCCCAGGAACCTACCAGGCCTTCGCAAGGCAATGATCAACTGCTCATAAATTTTTCTTTCTTTTCCTTTGCTTTGCTAGGGGTTAGAACCCCTTTTTACACACCTTTGTATCTATATTTATTATCTTGTCAGATATTCAGGGTTTTTCCCTTTATCATCTTTTAGTTTTCTTTTGCAGGCTTCACTACCTACCTCACAACTAATAGGAACTCCTAGAACGGCTGCCTAGTAGGCTAGCAGAACAGGGCCACTAGGACTTCCGTCTAAAATAGGTCTTTCAGTGCTTAACAATGTCTTTACAGGAGGCAATAACTACTCAAACCTCCCTCAAACATACTGAACCTAAACCGGGAACTTCATGCCTTGGTCGTCATTCCCCAACAAGAAACGAAAAACCCCTCCGAACAAGTACACAAACACATAAAGCATAAAACCATAGTACTCATAAAGGAAAGATATCATCTGGATAGGGCCACAAGAAGCTTGCACGCAACAAAAGGCTCCTTCCAAGCTCTTCTTCAAACCTGTCTAGCACAGAACTCAAACAAGAAACCATTAACCGCACCTGCACTAAACAGACAACTGGCCCTCTTGGCCTAATGAAATAAAACACTTCACTACAAAACTGAATCGGCCCTCTTGGCCTAATGAGATAAAGCATTCAAAACCTCCCAACACTAGCCCTCTTGGCCTAATGAGATCAAACAGAATAACACCTACACATCCTTCCTTGGAAGAATCCAGATATACAATAAGAGGCTCCCTCCAAGGAGGAAAAACAGGCTCGTAGCCCTAAAATAAATGCATAAGGTTATGACCCATCCCTCCTGTATAGATAGCAAGAGGCGTACGCATAACATGTCGTCTAATTAACCTATGGGTCCCAGACAATAACGGTAGATTGGCCTTGGCTACTCTTTGCAGCACCCATATCAACCATCGTCTGCCATATATTGCATGTTCTGATAACATACCCCACAAGCGACCGGGTCCTGTTTCATCAGTGATAACAATATCCAGACTAGGACCACAATTAAAGAAAAGGTCTTCCTCATAAGAAAGATTTGCTAATGAATCCGCAAACTGATTCCAGTAACGGGGAATCAGCTGAAAAGACACTCTCTCAAACTCCTCAAGTAGGGTCATCGCAGTCCAATGATACATACAAAGAATGGGATTCTGGACTGTGTATGTCCCATCTAGCTGATTCAGGATCAATTGGGAATCCCCTTTTACTAACAATCGACAAATACCACCTTGTTTGGCAATATACAGTCCCATAATCAAGGCTTTATACTCCGCCATATTGTTAGTGAATCCTACCCTGAGATAAGCAGCTAACTTCATTGTAACTCTACGTCCGGGATCTCAGATTACTACTCCAACGCTTCCTTTTTTATTAGGGCCCCTGGACGCTCCGTCAAAATATAATGTATACATCCACAATGGGTTTACACAGCTGGCCATCATGAACTCCTCTATTCGTAATTATGGTAATCAAAGTTTAGCATATTGAGAGGATGAACTGACGGCTCCATCCCACCTTCTTCATTGAAGTCAACAGGGATACTCGTCAACAGTCGTAAGCAGTGATGGCAGAAGACTTTGATCTCACACACAAAGGTTTTGTCTTCTTGCTCAATCACTTTGTATCCTTTGCTCCACCAGATGAGTTTTCCCTGATGGTATCTTTGCTCCAGATATGGGTGCTCCAAATAAGGGATTAACCGACCCATCAACCATCTTTTAACTCTTTTCCGTAGGTCTCAGATCATTCCTAGCATGGACCTGCAATGCATTTCTTTTGTATTAGCAAATTTAGAAATAGTAAGGTTTAATCTTATTAAGATTAACCTTATTCTTAAACTCTACTCCCTGTAAATCAGCTAATAGGGCTGTAGACCTGTTCTTCCCTAACCTAACGATCTTGTAGGGGCCATCCCATTTAGGCTCCAATTTCCCTGGGAACAACTCCCTACGCGCATTGTAATACAAAACCAGTTGCCCCTTCTTAAAGGTGTACTTCTTCGCTTTTAGGTCATGCAACTGTTTCATGCAACGTTTAGCCACCTCTTGGTGTAATAGACTTTGTAACTTAAGTTCATTTAGGTGTGCTAAGGTAGTAAATCACTCTAATAGGGCGTCCTCACTACCCAAAGAATGGTTTATTGTGAATCTAATAGTCGGTAACTCAATTTCTAAGGGTAAAACGTACTCCTCACCATAAACTAGTTTGAACAGCGTGTGGCCAGTGGCTCACTTGAACGTGGTATTATTTGCCCATACTGCCACGTACAGCTTCTTATCCCAGTCGCGTTTCTTTTCAGATACTATCTTGGACAAGATACCCACAAGCTGCTTGTTGGTACTTTCAACTTGCCCATTTGCCTGCGGATTATAAGGAGTTGTTTTATTGTGCTTGATTTGCCAAGCCTCAGTCAAGCTTTTGATCACCTTATTCAGGAAATGGGTTCCACGGTCCGACACCAATTCTTTCAGGGGACCAAAACGGTATATTATTTGTTCTAAAAGGAAACTAGCAGTTTCTTTAGCATCATCTTTTCTTGTTGCACGTGCTTCTGACCACTTTGTGAAGTAGTCAGTTGCTACAATAATATACCTCTTTTGCGCAGTCGTGAGTGGTCTTTTCCTATTCTCTCGACTATCATGTCGTTGAAAAATATCGCATCTCTTAGCATATGTGAATGCATCCTGGAAAATGGCAAGCCACCAATAACCTGCTCTTAAAGCCTTTTGTGCTGTAAGCCGTCCAGCAAAATGACCTCCGCAAGCGGAATCATGGCACTCTTCCAAAATGAATGGCACCTCCTCAGGCATCACACATCGGCGACAGATGTCATCAACCCCTTGCCAACATAATGTACCTACAATCAAAGCAAACTTTAACGCCTGCTGCTTAATTTTCCTTCTCTCAGCTTTAGATAGTTCGGATCCAGCCTCTCCTGTCGATAAATAATGCGTTATTGCAGCATACCAGGATGGAATAGATGCCATATCTATCTTAAATAATGACTTCATGTCACTACCTTCAGCCACAAATTCTTTCGGCTCCCCAAAGTCCACAAGACATTCCACAATACCCTGTAACCTTGGTGGCTTACTCCTGATCTCATAATCAAACTCCTGCAAAGTGATTAACCACTTCGCTAGATGATCAAGCGGCTGCAGCTTATTCATAAAAAATCGAAGCCCCTCCGCCTTCGTATAAAGCACAACTTTCTCATAGAGAATATAATGCCTGAATTTCTTGGTCCCAAAGACCATCGCAAGACACAACTTCTCCATGTAGGTATAATTGATCTCTGAAATGCCCAATTTTCGACTAGCAAAGGCTATCAGATGATACCACTTTTCCTCCCAGATTTGGGCTAAACAGCACTGATACTATGCATGATGGCTGCTGAAAATATATAGAACACCTCACCTCTTTTAGGTGCTTTCAAAATAGGTGCTTTTACTAGCTCCTGCTTCACATCCTCGAAAGCTACCTTACAAGGGTCACTCCATACAAACAAACAGCTAAAAGACAATAAATTTGTAAGCGGCAACGTTCTTTCTGCCAAGGCGTTTATAAATCTACGGTAATAACCAACCGAAGACAAAAAGCTATGAACCTCTTTCGGAGTGCGTGGTGGACCCATGGCAACTATGACTTTGACCTTCTCGGGATCTGTCGCAATACCTACCGAACTGACCACATGGCCCAGAAAGAGCCCATAAGGTACACCAAAAATACACTTCCGTAGGTTTAGAGCGATACAAAATTGTCTACACCGCTCAAAACATTTTTGCAAAATAATCAACTGCCTTTCTCTCACGATGGCTGCCCCTAAGTCATCAATAAACACCTTCAACTCTTCAGGGGATATGTCACCGAACGTCTTATCTGCTGTTCGTTGCTACGAACCAGGTGCATTGCATAAACCAAAGGCCATCACATGGTACGCAAAAGTACCAAAGACAGTAATAAAAGTTGTTTTCAACTTGTCCTCTTCTGCAATTGCCATTTGGTTGTATCCTGCAAAGCAATCCATAAACGAATATATCTCCCTACCCGCTAATTGATCCAAAATCTGGTCAATGAATGGCAATGGGTAGTAATCCTTAACCGTCTGCTTATTCAGCTCTCTAAAATCCACACATAATTGGATTTGATTGTTTTTCTTCTTCCTAATAACAACTAGTGAACACCATTTCGTGTGTTGAACAGGGAAGATTAAACCAGCTTTCCTCAGCTTCTGTAACTCTTCAAACAGCCCGTCCCTCAGTTCGAAAGGCATACGCCTTACTTTTTGACGCACAGGGTGACTGCCCTCTTTTACAGGAATAGTATGAACAACCAGGCTGGGAGGAATGCCTCTCAGCTCATCATAACTCCAGGCAAAGATATCGCGAAACTCTTGAATCAAGGACACATAGTCCTCCCTTTCTGCTGAGCTGAGCATAGAACCTAATTTAATTGGCCGCGAATCATTTGGCGTGCCAAGGTCTAGCTCGATAACATCTGTATCTCTTATACGATCTTGAGCCTCTATCGACTTGTTCAAAGTGATCTGATAGATGTCTTCCATGGTGGATCCCTCTTTGGACTTATCACTCGATGATGTCTCACTGGCGGATAGGTCCTCTAATGTCTCCAATTTTGTAGAAGATAGAGGAGCTCTCTCACTCTGCCGGGACTCAGGATAGGCATCAATCACCATGCGCTGGGCACCTCTGCTGAATATTAGTCGACCGGCGGGTATATTCACTTGGCAGTCCGCTTACAAGATCCAAGGTCATCCAAGTAATACTTGGTAACTTGGACGCCCTGCAAAACGAATTACCCTAAAGTCCAACAGACATTCTACATTTGCAACAGTGACATGGACCTTAATAATGCAGCCTTCCGGCTGTCTCAAACTATCATCCGCCATTCTGAGAATTGTGGAGGTATCTTTCTGGATCGCAAGACCCAACCTTTCCATCAGTTCAGAACTCATAATGTTAACCGATGATCCCGTGTCGACAATGGCATAATCTACTAATATCCCATCGACATAGGCTGCAACCCCTTGGGCAATGCTTCTCAGCCTGCTCGAACCAGTCATCACCAACTCGCGCAATACCCAAAGGTTCCACGATATACCCGGTATGCAAGATCTTTCTAAATTCCTTGCGTACTCCTGGGGAAAGCTTAATAAGCTGTAAAAGGTTCACATCCAGCTTGACTTCGCAAAGAGAGCTCGCCGAATCGAATTCATGATAGTTCGGCAGAGTTCGCTTTTCATGCCAAATCATCCGCTCTTTAGGTCGTTGAGCCGGCTTTATTGCTTCTTTTTTAACTTTCACCTTCTTCCTCGGTGGTTCCTTATCCTTCTTAACATCGGCTTTACTCTCCACGGGCTTCAGAGGTCCCCCTTCCATGGCAGGATCTAGAACTTGCGTTCCTTTGTTGCCCTGTTTAGGGTTTCCGTCGACAGGCTTATCCTTGTTGGCCTCTCTACCTTTTGACCTAATGTAAGAACAGCTCGTAGATTAGAGGTTTCAGTGTCATTAACACGCACAGCCTCAATCAAACTAACCCCACTACCACTAGGCAACTCCTCCATTGTAGTCTTTGGTCGTTGTAGTATTTGTTTAGGCCCGTCTTCTCGTTGGGAATCATTTTCTTGCGCACGATGATTAACAGGCCCTGGTTGTCGACTACCTCGCTGGAGGAAACTAATCTTACTCCAGCAAGTGGCTCCTAAATGGCCAGATTTTCCATAGATATCGCACTTGACATTTGGGCAATTTCTTGGATAGTGTTGCCCACCACACCTAAAAAACATCAAGTAGATTCTCTCATTGATATTGGTGGTGCTGAGAAACACGAAGGTAACTACATAAAACACTTTAAATTTCTAACAAGCATATATTTCATAACCATGCAAAATCCTTTAATGTAAGGGATATATTTATTATGAAAGCCAAAATTAGTCTATATAGAGTCACCGCCTTCTTGTTACATCATGTATATTGGAAAAATACAAATTTTGTATAAAACGTTTAGCTGCACTAGCATTTATGAAATGTTTGTATATCCTAACTCATGAGCAAGTTGCATTGCTTCCATATCTTTCAAAGTAGAGACTAAAGGAGTCTGCTTCAACATGGATAATTGTGAGCTCTTCAATGTAAGAGATGGATGACGTGAGGCATTTGTTTAGGATGTTTGTATAATAGATGGTCTCTTGAAGCAAGAAGTAATTGAAGGTTGAACATATATACCATCTTTATCAATCATGGTCTTGTGCGGCGCTGATGATGATGATGAAATACCATCATTCTCTGCTCTAGTCCATTCATCAATGACAACCTTGAATTGAGCATACAATTCATGTCCATATTGAACTAGATTCTGTCCATATCGATCAAACTTGATGACTTCATGTGCATCATGGTATTTGCTTAAGCGAGTCAAGTATGGTAGAATTTCTTTGATCAAGATAGAGTCTTCACGATCAATATCGAATATTTTTGGATAAATGCAATTCTCAACAAGATTTAGAAATCCTTTGTAAGGACTGTCATCTATGAGAATAGTCTTGGTATGTTGACAAACATCTCCATATTGATCCCATACATACTTCAGAGGCTTGAACATTGCTTCTACTCCCATCTTATCTGGCCTATATATGATTTTGAGTCGATGTCTATGACATTGTTATTGGCCCAAAAACATGAAGAAAGTATACTTTCTTTTTGCATGGATCTCTAAGCAATGAATAACTACCATGACATTCTTATGTAAAGCTATTGACCAAACTCCCACTTGGAATCTTACAAATAAGGCTTCAAGAAACTCCATACATCCTGGTCGAAGAACAAGCCATTCCTTTCCCATTTGAAAGCTTTGAAACCTTCTAGACTTAGCAAAGCATCGTTGTAAAAGAAGACCATTGAGATCAAGTATTACAGGCAATTGTGTTGCATTTCTTATCAAGGACACATGAATCACATCATGGTACTCTACTGTTGTTGAATTTGTTAGATATCCAACGATAGATTTCTTAGTTGAAGTTACAAAGAAGAAAAAGAAGCACATTATATTCATTTACTTCCTCATCATTCTACTTAATGTTTGAGCTATAAATTGGCATAAAACACTAAAGCAATTTATCTTCACATTGATAAATACATACATAGTTACTACTTAATAAATGATGTTTTAAGAAAAGAGACATTTGACCATGTGGTCAAATCTAACCAAGAGTAATATCATGAGGTAAAAAATATATATATGATGATTTCTTCGAAGTAAAATCTATTCTAATAAAGTCATTTTTTCATATCTACTTTTTATCACTAATTATAAGTATACTTGAGATACTAACAATTAGTTGCAAAAAAATATTGTTATTATAATATTTAACATACTTAGTTTCTAAGAAAGGCCTTCAAAATGGCATATACAAAGAAGGTGTTTACTAATCCTAATTATTAAAAGAAAAATTTAAACATGATACTTTTGACCATGTGACTAAAACTATGTCACATATAAGTGACACACGAAAATTTAATTTAGATAAGTTATACTCTATTTGGATAAGTTTTTATAGTTTCTTCTTAAGGACTAACCATTCTATTTTTGAACTAGTTATATCCCATAGATATTTAAACTCATGAATTGTAACAAGGATTTTACCTTAATATTCCATATACACATCTCAAAAGATACATTGGAGTGAAATCTTTATTGTAATATTTGCTATTGAGGTAAAACTCCTTTGCGTGGTGCAATGAATCTTTTTTGGGGTGTGCAATATATTGTTGTCTCTCTTATCCTAAGGTACATGCATAGACATACACTAGTGATGTAGTAAAAGAGGCTATAAGAGATAAGAGATTTGACCATGTGGACAAATCTAACCAAAACTAACATGACAAGATCATTACACAACACATATAAGAGTTTAATTGAAATAAGATATAAAATAGACTTAAGTAAATTTTGCATAGCTAGCTCAAACTTTTCATTATGATAAGTATTCTTACACACTAGATTAGAATTAAAAAGTTATCCTTACAAAGGATGATAAATTTTAATGAGCTCTTTAATACTATTTTAGCAAAATATTTACTTAAATAGTTTTTTTAAACCAAATATGCTTGGTACCTTTTGTAAAAAATTAAAAAACTAAAGACATAGTTTCTTTAAGTAATATCATCAAAGAAAGAAAATATTGCAAATGCTAATGGAAGCAACTTCTCAAGAAAAAAATCAAAATTACATCAATGAGACTTCCTTGATGAAAGGAGAAGGAATGAAGTTTAAACACCTAAAGTAGTCTTTAATTTCTCTTTCATAATTAGACTTGCTATATCTTGGCTTGATTCTTCTATACCCTCGGGTTATACTTCAAGAACTTGAACTTCAGTAGGAGGAACCTCTTAGGAGTTTGAATTTTGTTTGGCACTCTCATGGACCCTCCACAATTGTGCTTCAACCTCTCTCTGCTCTTGAATGTTGCAAACCACTATAATAGTGTTTATATGATTTACCAATTCACCTTAGATGCAAGTCCACTTGCATATACATCAAATACAATCTCATCAGCATCATTGAATGCTTTGATTGTAGTTTCCATAACTTTGATTTTCTTTTTCAAAATGGCCTTTGCAATCCTTTGTTCTTCTTCAAGATCTTCATCATTGCACTCCTTGTCCAAGCCTTCAAAGTCCAAAATGGAGGCTTGTTGACATTGTTTATATATGGATCAAAATTGATGAAGCTTTTCTCCATGGCTACTAATGTCAAAACCACAAAAGAATCTATAGATCCAAAAGCAAATATTCTATCCATTGGTAGGAAGTCAACACTACCAACTAGCATGTGATACTTACAAGAAATGCTTTCAAGAGCATTTTACAAAGCTACCATTTTCTTTCGATCAAGAAATGATAATAACATGAATTGTTTAGGTTCACATGTCATTTGTAGTAGAGGGGATACAACCTTTCCAAAATTTATAGAGTCCCATTTCATTCCCTCAAACCCATGTGCTGCATCTAGTTCAACAACCCCAATGGTAATTGGATCTTTGTAAACATTATGTATAAGATCAAAGGTTTCTAGATTGCATCCGACAACATATACACGCCAAGGAAAAGTTGTGGAGGATTGAAGAGGATTCTTCTTTTTTCCAATTAGGAAGTTCACAATATCTTTTGCTCCATTTGGTAGGGACCCTGCATCAGCTCCACGTGTGAGCTTCTTTGATACCCAATCATTGAAAATGCCTAAAATCTTTGTGTAGACTTCATCATTGATATCATAATCATCAAGAAGCTCTTCCCAAGTCTTCATCACAGTGCTACTTTCTAGAACTGAAGCATTGAAAAGAGTGACTAATTCCTCCTTTAGGACCCTATCTTGCTTGATTTTCTTAGCCCTTGTTTCCATGTCAATCATATCTTCCTTATCCCATTTGTTTCTAAGAAAAAGGATATAACCTTCATTGATCTCCTCTTGTAGTGTAAGGATGTCTCTATCCTTTAAACCCATAAGGCAACGAAATGCAACAAGAGAAGGTTGCCTTCCCTTTTTTCTTGAATTCTACTCTTGGGATATAAGTTCACCTCTAGACTATCTCTTCATGATTTTGATCCAACTATCAAATATTTCTTGGGAGCTAACAATCATAAGGCAATCTCTAGATGCACAATTTTTTTCAATTTATGCCACAAATCTCTACAAAAAAAAGATCAAAACAATGAGCATAAAACAAAAGAAAGAGCATCACACTAATCTTCACAAAAAGAGAAGGTAAGCTTATATGTGATTACCTGCCATGGTACTCTTTGAGAGCTTGTCTTAGAAAGCCCTTGTTGGGGTTTTGGTAGAGAACCAAATGCTAGCCACTGATCTCTTAATTGTTGAAGTTGCTCAACATAAGGGGCATTCTTCATAACATTATGTGATTCCATATTTGTCATTCGTGAAAGCTCAATGCACATTTCTGCATGACAATCAACTAATATTCTAGCATTTTTCGTGGTGTATAAATGCTTGGTTGCTAGACAGCATGTAGTATTGCTCTGAATATATATCTTTGCTGCATGATTTGAGTGAAATCCAATATTTATAAGTGTCCAACTTATTAGCATCCACCTCATCAAGATTTTTTGGGGCGATCACCTTTTCCTAATAGGGAAAGTAGCTCACTATTTTGAATAGCTTGGAATGTTAATATAATGTCTTCTGTGCCCTTTACCTCCTCAAATTAGGTCCATCCCATTGTTTTCAAAGAGTATTCTTCATCCTCTTTAATATGAGCAAAGTGAAATGACAAAGGATCAAGTTTATCTTAGAGCTTCATTCTTTTGTTGGGGCGATCACATTTTCTTGATAGGGAAAGTAGCTCACTATTTTGAACAGCTTGGAATGCTAATATAATGTCTTTTGTACCCTTTACCTCCTTAAATAAGGTCCATCCCATTGTTTTCAAAGAGTATTCTTCATCCTCTTTAATATGGGCAAAGTGAAATGACAAAGGATCAAGTTTGTATACTACATTTTTTCCCTTGATCTTAACAAGATTACATGGTATTCCCTCTTTTTTAGCACATCCATTTGCTATCTTCTCTGTGACACCATCTTGTTGAAAAAATGCAATATCACTCTTTAAAGTGAATAAGAAAACATAATTTGTCAGCCCTTTTTCCTTGACTATCATAAACATCCACATACCATGGATACTCAAAATCACCACTAACTCCATCAATGGTTTGGGTCTCCTTTTTGGATGTGCTATCTTTCTTTGCCATTGAATAGTTCTACAAAGAGAAAAAGTTGTCAACGACAAAGGTGGATTTAAAAATATTCAAAATTTACAAAACCCAAATAAATGTATAAGATTTCTAGGTTGAAAATTGAAAACACAACAACACAAGATTTTATGAAATACAAGACAGATGTACTCCAAAGGGACTCTTCCATAAAATGAAATATTGAAATTTGAGATTAAGTGTTGTATGAGATCCAACCATAAATATATGTGCTTATGTATCAAATTTCAAGGATTATTATGGCCCTAAGCTAGCATTAATTATGTTTCTCTTGCAAGAATCATATAGTAAAAACTTTATCATGGACTTTGGTGAGAAGATCAAATTCTATTAATAATGAGACTTGACCATGGGCTTAACCAAATGGTTAAGTGATAATGAAATGTTGAGTGTGAGTGTGGTATGAGATATAGTGAAAAATCATTGTGGTTATGTAGAAAATATCATGTATGTTTTTGTCCCTAAGTTAACATTGTATTTCTTCTCCATTTAAGTTTCCTATGCAAGGATCATACTATAGGAACTTTGCTAAGATTTTTGGCCATGTGGTCAAATCCTATTTAATCAAAGAATGAGATTTAGTCCAATATGAGATCCACCCATATATCAATGTGGTTATGTAGCAATCTCACGATTCCATTTGGTCCAAAGTTAACATTTTAATTAGTGCACATGTAAGTTTCCCTTGAAAGGAGCTATATTGTAGAAACATTGTCATTGGTTTTAGCCATGTGGTCAAATCCTATTTAGTCATAAGACTTACCTATAAGATTAGAAACTTTTCCATGGTTTTTTACCACAGGGTTTCTAAAGGCTAGTTAAAGAGAGGATGCAATTTATTGTGATATGAGATTCACATATAAACAAGTATGGCTATGTAGCAAATCCCACAGATATCAATATAAGGCAAAGTGAAAAACACTTGAAAGGTGGAGATCTGACCTCATGGTGAAACCTACAAGGTAAGAGGATTTCTATAAACTGGTTTTAACCATATGGCCAAATCTAGTTTTATAACCATATGAAGAAAGTGATTCATTTGTTGCAACATGCTGTGAAATTGGATTTGACTATGTAGCCAAATATTGTTTTATAGTGGAATGAAAAAGTGGTTTCATGGTTTGCAAGATATATGAGATTAGATTTGATCATATGGTCGAAAAAAATAAGAATGGGGGACTCTTGGATGCTAGCATTGATAACAAAATAAAAGATTTGACCATATGGCCAACTTTTATTTTGTAGTGGAATGGAAAAAGTGGCTAATTTGTGGCAAAATGATATGATATTTATAAATAAACATATAGACAGGAAGCTATGAAAAATTGAAATGAAAGAAATGATTTATGGAAACAAAGTGGTTTGTTTGTTGCACGACAAGTTTTGACCACATGGCAAAACTTCCTATAAATATAGTAGGTAATCAAGGAGTTCCAAGTAGAACATGGTATTTCTTTTTGGAGATAGTATAGAAGATGTTTTTCTTCGAACAATTTACCATACAACCAAATCTAATATACCCAAATTTTGTGTGATCAAACCCTCCATAGATTTAGTCTTAATTTTTTAGGATCAAATTCCCAAAAAGTGGTTTGTTTGTTGCAAGACAAGATTTAACCACATGGCCAAATTATAGAATGTAAGGAATTCTAAGTAGAAACTAGCCTTTCCTTTTGAAAGTAAGTAAGGGTTGATAATATAAGAAAGCATTTGACCAAATGGCGAAATGTCATTATTGTAGTAAAATGAACAAAGTGGTTGATTTGTTGCAAGATATTGTGATCCTACAAGAGTGCTTATTTTGGCCAAGAAATAGCTTAATTAGAAGATTTGGTCGCATGGCAAAATCTCACAGTATATTTATATTGCAATAAATTTTTTTACCGTATGGTCTAATCTATAGATTGATGAAAGATCATGATATATGTTGTTAGAAGATCAAATTACATCCTATAGCAAAATCATATTGAGTATTTGTAAGTATTGTATAGCCATATGCTTATTGCAAAATTATAAAGAATGTAACCAAAAAATCTGATGGTAATGCTTTTACTATGAAAATACAGTATAATGGAAAGTTCTATATAGTAAAGTATAATATGATGTATAAGAACTTGATAAAATGCTCTAATATTACGGAAGGATACAAGAAATATAAGGCTAGGTTTAGCCTTGAGATGAAATCTTAAGGTATATAACATCACAGAATAGAAACAAAGGTTATTATTTTGAAAGCACTAATTGATAAAAGCATTGCACAAACCATTTATTCTATATTCATGTCTAAGAGAGTTTTTTCAACATTACACAAATCATATATTTCATATTCACAGCAAAAAGAGTGTTTTCAACAATGCAAGAAATCATGTTTTTCATATTCACAGCAAAGAAGCTATCATTTGCAAGGTACTGGTTGGACAACAAAAAAGACAGGTGCTCCAAGAGATCAATCAAGCAATCAAGAAGAAGAAGAATAAGAATAAGACATTGAGTTCTCAAGAGTGAGTGCCTAATCTCATTGCTAAAGAAATACAGATGGCATTCAATTTTCATACATGATTCTTATTTAGAAAATGCTTTTGGTATTTGATCTTAATATTATTCAATATTAATAATACAAAAGAGTAGTTGTGTGATTTGTAGTAATTGTATGGATTGAAATAGTCATAATCAATGTAGTTTAACTTGTCGGAATGAATGAGATCTAGGACATGGCAGTGAGTTATGGTGGATGGAAGGAGAAGAATAAACTCATGATGGAGAAGACAAAGACATTGTTTGTTACACAAGTGAATTAGGTTCCAAGATTGAGACTTGGACTCATAAACACAATCTTGTGTGTGTGGACAATGACATGACACTTTACTGATAAGAAAAGAGTACTATCATTGCATTAAGAAAAGAAAGCAAGTACAATACTTTATAGGAAAGTAGGAAACTGCAGTAGGCACCACTGTGCATATGGGATAGGTAAGCCTACATGTCCTTAGCCCTGAAGCTCCATACAAAGAGGCTGTTAGTGAGTGTGATTGCTGAATCTCAACGCCCCTTCTCAATCACAACTAGAAAGGCACAAAGTGTGTAGAGGCTATAATGAGAACCACGTGCAAAGTGTGGGCACACCACAAACATGGTAGACACCAGAGGCTGTCGCAGAAAAAGCTAAGTATGGGCACCAAAACATGATGGACATCTAGAGGCTGTAACATGGGCCTCACAAAGTGTACAGGGACTGTAGTGCCAAGTTGCATAAGGAGTTTACAAAGCTTTATGGCAAGAAGCATTCGGGCTAGGAAATACAAGGCTTTTAAAATAGTCTATCAGAGTAATGAGAGTAGAATAACTGATGAGGCTTGTCCTTTTGATCCTGGTGGTCTTCATCTTCATCTTCATCTTGATCTTTTGGTCCATGGTCTTCTTCTTCTTTCAGAGCTGCAAGATAGGCCTTTTGGGACCTCTTCCTAGCATGACTGAACTTCTCAGTGTGTCCGGTCCTTTTGCAGAAGTCACAGAAGAGCGGTTCCTTTTTACCTTTGTATTTGTTGTTTACATATAACATTTGTTCATCCTTTGAAGTGCTAGGCTCTTCTTTCTTTTCTTCCTCTAGCAGAGAGGCTTTAATATCAAAAAGTTGAGGATCGGACATATTGGTTAGAGTGGTTGATACATTATCATAGGCAGGAGGCAGGCTTTTTAACAAGACACCAATACAAATATCTTCATCCATTTTTAGCTTTATCCCTGCAAGTTGGGTTAGGAGACTTTCCATGTAATTTAGATGGGATGCCAGGAATGTATGAGGCTTCATATCAAGTCGGAAAAATTCAATCAATAGAACATACTTAGACAACTTTGACTGTGCACCAAATAAGGTATCCGATTTGCCCTAAGTGTCATGGGACGTGTCACAGACATCCACATGATGGATGTAGCTGTCATCCAATTCCAGCTTAATGATGGCTTGTGCCTTGTTATCACTCTTCTGCTAAGTAACTGCAAGGTCCACATCTCAAGGTTTCTTTTCTTTGCCATTTGTGATGGCCCAGAGACCCTTCATCAGGATGAGCTTGATGCGGGTTTGCCAGGTGTGAAACCCGACTCCCTTAAACCGATCATTTGAAGAGTCTTTTCCCATGTTGGATGGTTGGAGCAGTAGCAAATCAGCTCCAAGATTCTCAAATGTTACAAGTGAAGAAGTAGATTACAATGTGTCAAGAGACACAAGTAATGGTAGTGTGAAAACACACTATGTAGAGATTTGATGTTGAGCTTGAATCTTCCTTGCTCGGGGTCGTCGATCCTTCTTCAATCTTCTCAGGTCCTTCCCCTCCTTGATTTGGTACTGGGACAGTAGATCAGAGTGGCAGTGGGTTGCTCCAGGTGGCACGAGAGAGAAAATGATGAGATTTTTGAGTTTTGATGAAACTAGCTATGGCTGACAGTTTAGGGTTTGAGACAGGTGCTTGGTTTTTTGCAGGGAGCTGTAGTTGATCATTTCCCAAACTTTTTACATGTATAGGAAGCTTATGTCATAGCCTTTCAAAGCCCCATGGTTGCAGCCTGGAATTCATCGCGTGCTGATGGCGCAGACAATACAATCAGGAAGAAGCGCAGATTTGATAGCGACAACGAATTTTCGCAATGCTGCTCTATGATGCGCCTGATGTTGAGGGCTGACGTGCCACGATGAAGCGCCTTGAAGTGTAGAACACTTTTGCAGAAGAAATCGATTTGAGATATGGCCTGCAGATGCAGATCTAGGTCCTCAATCAGAGCTATGTGCTCTTTGGCTATGGCTGCCACAAGCTTGGCTTGAAGATGAAGTTGAGAAAAAAATTCGTACATTGACACTAAGCTGGATGGAGGTTGAGAGGAATCAAGAGAGGCTGGAGGAACAATGCCATACCATGTCGGAATGAGCGGAATCTAGGACATGGCAATGAGTTATGGTGGATGGAAGGAGAAGAATAAACTCATGATGGAGAAGACAAAGACACTGTTTGTTACACAAGTGAATTAGGTTCCAAGATTGAGACTTGGACTCATAAACACAATCTTGTGTGTGGAAAATGACATTGACACTTTACTGATAAGAAAAGAGCACTATCATTGCATTAAGAAAAGAAAGCAAGTACAATGCTTTATAGGAAAGTAGGAAACTGCAGTAGGCACCACTGTGCATATGGGATATGTAAGCTTGCATGTCCTTAGCCCTGAAGCTCCATACAAAGAGGCTGTTAGTGAGTGTGATTGCTGAATCTCAACATAACTCAAAATCAGAAATGAAGTAGGAAAAAGTTGAAAACCTGTTGTAATTAGTAGGTCTGTAATGTGTACCAATGTAACAAAAATCACCCATGAAGTGGAGCAAACACGGTGTGGAGTGGCGATCATTCACTTTCCTGTTGAATTATTGAAGCCTTGGAGTGAGATTTCTGATTTAAAGACGCATGTAGTTTTGGTCATAATACCATGATTCGAACCAGAATTTACACTGCACAAACTGTTTCAGGTTGAGAAAATGAAACAGTGGAGAGCAGTCAAAGAAGAGGAGGAGGATAGAACCACCAAAGTCTAGGGCCACAACACCTTCACTAAGAGAGGAGAGATAGGAGCAGAGATAAGAACACAGAGGATCAGAAATGTGAAACTTGGAGTTGTAAAAACACAACAAAGAAAATACTCAGGTTAGAGAGTTGCATGGAAAAGAGAGGGAGGAGAAGAGAAACTCATTTTGGAAAACGTCATGATCAGTTGTAAAGACCGAATCATGAAAGGGATCATTTAATTTATCATGATATTCGAATAACCATAACTTGTTACGGAATATGAGTAGATTTAGATCTTATATCTGTATCTGTTTTTTAATGGCAATGCCCCCGGACCCCACTATTGGGGGCATTGCCTCCCCAGACCTGCACAAGGGGGCGCTGCCCCCTGGACCCCTCGTTGGGGGCAACGTCGGGGGCCCTATCCCCCGGACCCCCCATTGGGGGCATTGCCCCCAAACCCCCCACCACGGGGTGCGCTGCCCCCGGACCCCTGCTGGGGGCATATCAAGAATCGCGTGGTGGGGGAACTTGCTTGAGTTGCGGTGCCAGATACACACTATATCGCAAGAGGAAGCTCACTCAAGAACACAAGAAGAGAGATGGAGGCCAAAATGTTTTCTTGCTAGTTTTTTATTCTTCTTCCACACACTATACAATGTACACAAAGTATAGATAAGATACAACATAAAGGAAAGTGGCCTATTAAGTCAAACAGTGCATAACCAACTACACTAATCAACTGGCGCTATGTCTTTGCCAGCTGTAGGTAGGTGTAACAAACTAAATATAATAAGTGATAAGTCAGTGGCCATGTGAGTATCATAATGACCACCAACGTGCTAAGTGTAGATGTGCAGGCCCATCTAGCCAAGCAGTCCATCATCAATGTCCGCATGTGTTGAGCTTGCCATCTCAACACTCCCTCTCAAGCTCAACTCTATCTCTACAACTCCAAGTAAGCTTCGAAATTTTCGAAGCTTCTTTGCACCCAATGCTTGATGCCAGGAGGCATATTCCACGGTGGATTCCGTGCCATGGTGGATTCCGTGAGGTTTTGCGGTGGATTTTGTAAAATTTTATTACCGGGGCTCATACAGAAAGTGGATTCTTTGTACGATAAGTCGATGGAGACGCCTATCCTTTTCGGGCGTTTTGTTAATTTTGTGTGTACATGGGTGATTCCGCAAAATACATATTTAAATTAATAAAGTTTATGAGTTTAGAGTGTGCACTTGTGATAAATTAAGATTAGGATTGATTTCTAGCCAATTTATTTATGTAGCTGAAGACTACTAGGTATTCAATTTTGTCGGTTTAATTGTATTATTTTTCTAACAATTGTGAATGCTTCAGTTGATGTGTAGAGCGAGTAGCGGTGGCATTGGGAAGCATTGGAGGATAGTGTGTATTCAAATTATCGTCAAATTTTGATGGGCGCGTATCTTAGGCATGGCACCTATATTTTGATGCGCTTATTTATCAAAGCGCTTGATATTTATTTATTATTTTTGTATGTGCATAGACGCACGATTTAAATATTTGTATTGGACATTGTATTTGGGTATCGCCTGACTTCTTGGGCGTCCATTATCTTTAATTCTTTATTGGCACAAAAGCAAACTCAAAAGCTAAAGCATGCTATTTTGTAATTTGGGCTATTAGTTGAGCTTGAAGATGAATAATATATGAAATACATGCTTTGTGGAGCGCTCACACAAGGAATGGGGGTAGATTGCACCCAATTGGTCTCTTGTTCATGTCGTGCAAGCTTTCTTAATTGGTTTTTGTGTAAAAAGTAGAGTTCTTTTGTTCTTGGGGACCTTCTGACGCTCACTACGTGCGCATACGGCGACCGATCTGTGCACCAATGCCTTTGTGAAAATGTCACCTATCTAATCCTGTGCGCTAACATATACTAAGTCAATCTCTCTTGCAAGTACCTTCTCTCTCACAAAGTGGTAGTGCACCTCAATGTGTTTTGTCCTAGCATGGAACACTGGATTCCTAGCTAGTTGTATGCTGTTCATGTTGTCACAATGAATGACAATTGGACCATCTCCCTACACGTTCAAATCACCTAATAACTTTTGCAGCCATACCACCACACATGCTGCCATAGTAGCACCTTTATACTCAGCCTCTGTACTCGATAAAGCAACTATAGGTTGCTTTGCTGCTCCATGTAACTGCTGCACTATCAAGGGAAAACATGAATCCACTTGTAGAACTTCTATCTGACATGCTACTAGCCCAATCTACATCTGTGTATCCAAAGACCTGTACATCCTTACCTGCCTCATAAAAAAGTCCATAATGTAAAGTGGACTTTACCTACCTCAATATATGTCTAGCTGCATCCAAATGAGGCTTTCTAGGTATCTGCATAAACTGACTGACAACGCCAACAACATAGCTCAAGTCTGGCCTTGTGATAGTCATGTAAATCAAACTCCCTACTATCCTCCTGAACATAGTAGGGTCTTCTATCTCATCCCAAACATCATCACTCAACTTCACATTTTGCTCGAATGGTACTGAAAGAGGCTTATATGCTATCATACCATGCTTGGATAACATATCCAAGCCATACTGCCTTTGGGACAGCCATATACCATCATCACATCAGATCACCTCAATACCAAGAAAGTATCTCAGCTCACTTAAATCTTTCATCTTAAACTTTTTCTTCAAGAAGTCCTTAACTTCAGGAATCTCATTGTCACTGTCATCTGTAATAATCAAGTCATCCAGATAGATGACTATGATGACCAAACATGCATCTCTCTTTCTCACATTAAGTGAGTGATCAGCATTAGAAATACAAAATCCAATATTGGCAAGATACTCTCCAATCTTGTCAGACCATGCTCTAGGTGCTTGCTTCAGCCCATAGAGCGCCTTCTTTAACCTGCACACATATGTCGGATGCTCTAAATCCTTATAACTTGCTGGCTGCTCCATATACACTTCTTCTTGCAATTCACCATGCAAGAAGGCAATCTCAACATCCATTTGCTGCAAACTCCAACCTTTGGCTGCTGCCAAGGCAATCACACATCGGCCATCCTAGCAACTGGACTGAATGTCTCTTCATAATCTATGTCATATGTTTGAGCATAGCCTTTTGCAACCAACCTAGCTTTATACGTGCTAATTGAACCTTCTGCATTATGCTTGACTTTGTAAACCCACTTACAGCCAATAGCTTTCTTACCCTTAGGTAAGGGTACCAAAACAACATCCTCAAAACAAGTGGGCTCAACATAGTTTCACCATATAAGCATAATGGTGAGCTGCATAACCTTCAAAACCAAATCTTTTAATAGGGTATCTGACCCTACTAGATTTGCGTACCACTGGATCACTCAATGGAGCCTTTACATTACTATGAGCTCATCCATTGCTGCATCCCAATGAGCATGACCAACAGCATCCTCAAAACAAGTGGGCTCAACATCCTCAACTAGTTTCACCATATAAGCATAATGGTGAGCTGCATAACCTTCAAAACCAAATCTTTTAACAGGGTATGTGACCCTACTAGATCTGCATACCACCGGATCACTCAATGGAGTCTTTACATTACTATGAGCTCTCTGTACACCTGGTGTCTTGACTGAAGGAATACCAAGCTCATCATCCAAGCTCTTCAAACCACTAGAATCTCCATCCAATCCCAAATGACTGGTAGATGCATCATTACCATCCAACACTTTCTTCTTTCCTTTGTTCTTCCCTGCAACACTTATAGATCTACCTGAAGATGTGGGGCTACTCCTTAGTCTCCCAGACCAAGGGCTCACTGTAGGTATAGTGCCAGATGATGTTTATGTTCCACTAAGACTCTGTGATTCTTGTTTTTCTTTTTGCACATAGTTGTTCTGATCATTATCATCATCTAATACATCACGAGTAGGTGCATCCCAGCTGTGAGACGGTTATAACAACGATACCCTTTTTGCTCTAAAGAGTACCCAATAAAAATACATTTTTTAGCCTTCAGATCAAGCTTCTTCCATAGCTCATCTGGCACATGAACATATAAAACACATCCAAATACCTTCAAGTGCGATACATTGGGCTTCTTGCCAGTAAAGCACTCTTCAGGAGTCATCCCATGAATTGCAGCTGTGGGAGTTCTGTTCATAATGTAGACAGTAGTATGGATAGCCTCAGACAAAAAATGTTTGGGCATATTCAT